>NC_067145.1:31759266-32036551 GCF_903995435.1 Acomys russatus
AACCCAATTGACTTTAAACAGCTGGGATAAGTAAAGGGGTCTGTGCCCTTTCTCTCCACTAACCTTCTTTCTCTCTTATCCAGGGTTAAGAGGTTGGTGGAAGGGATGAAGAGGCTTCAATACCCCAAAGAAAGTAGAGTTTAAAAAACAAGTGTCAACATTTCCTACCACAGGGAGGTTCCCAGTCTCAGGCTGGCATTTGAGCATGTTTCCATTCCAGAAGAGACATATGGGAGACAACTCCCACCTAACGTGGAGCCTAAGGAGGTTTGCTATGAGAAGATTCCAGAAACTTGTTACAGTGGACATGTCCACCACATGGGGCCACAACACAAGGATGGGCCAAGAGAAGGAAGAGCAGTGCACAAGACCCCAGAAAGGGTGCTGAGCTCTACACAGCATGAGTGGTGAGCATGCTAGACTGTCCTCATATCTTTCTGTGGGGAAATGATCTTTGTTATGGCAAGAAACCTAGAGCGTTTGAAGTCAAGTCAAGTGATGTGAGGCGTGATAAGGGGGTTATATAACATGTTCTAGATGACTAATTAATAACTGTTTCCAGGAAACTGCAATCATTATGATACCAGACATTCTAATTTCATGTCTGTTGCTGTAATAAAATATCACAGCACAAGTCAACTTAAGGGAGAAGAGGGTTTAGGTGAGTTCTAGGTTATGCTTCACCAGTTGAGGGGAAGCCAAGGTAGGAACGTCAACAGCTAGTCATATCACAGCCACAGTCCAGCGCAGAGAGAAATTGATGCTTGCACACTCACTTGCTTGTGCTTACCTCAGTCTTCTCTCTCTTGTACAGCTCAGGGCCCCCTGCCTAGGGGACAGTGCTGCCTACAGAGGGCCAGGTCTTCCCACATTAACTATGACAATAATCCTTCATCAACAGTCCAACCCAGTCTAGAAAATCCCTCACTGAGGGTCTCTTCCTGGGCAATTTTAAATTGTGTTGCACTGACCAAGCCAATCATCTCACCCACCACTCAAAATAGTATCATACAACATGAAATGTGTGAACCAAGAAATTCCACATGCATTGCTCCTCTGCAGAGTAGTCACCGAGCTATGGCTGAAAAGCTGAAACAGTTCAGCAGTGGGGGCAGATGTACTTTCTTCACCGCAACATCTTAGGTCCAAGTCAGTCACGCTTACAGAGAAGGGAATCAGTTAGCTCCTCATCTGCTGCATGTACTCCAGGGATGTCTGAGGCTGGAAATTTGGCTCTCGGGGATCTACATCAACCAACTTACTAGCTGAAGAAGGGCCAGGAAAGCTGGCTCCTGCCATCACGGATGCAGATGGACTTCCATCTCCTGTTCTTTTTGTCGTTGATTTTCCCAGTCCTTGGGCTGGCTTAGAGCTAGTCCTCAGTTGCCACACTCAGACAATTTATTTGCTTGTTACTGATCAACAGCTCCTTCTTAGGAAGGGTGGGGCGACGCATAGGCCTGCCTGGAGCAGAGGGTGATGACTAAGAAGGTTAGGTTATTCCATTTCTAAAACCTTCTGGATCCTTCAGTCACCACAGCCAACATCTGCCACATTGTTTCAAATGGCCCTTGCCTTTCACCCTTTGGTCTTTCAGGCACTAGTTCTTTGCTTTGATATGACCACAGATGACTCCATCAGCAGCTCATGCAATGTGTCAAATGAGATTGGTAAGCATGTTTGAAAACTTTGTTCTGGTTTGTCACTTTTTAAAAAAATGATGTGTTACTTTATAGCCTAGGCTTGTCAGAGTTGCACCAAGCTGGTTTGGAACTCGTAACAATCCTCCTACCTCAGACCCTGCAAGTGGTGAGATGATGGTATGAGCTACCCCACCTGGCCTCTCACTTGTATTTCTTAAGGATGTAGTCATGTCAAGTAAGTGTTTTATTTCTGGCTATGGTGAGAAACATTACTTTGAAACATTATTGTGATTTTACTTAAAGAAAACTCAATGTATATTATGCCTCTTTGGCCTTTAGTAGCTTCTTTTGTTGCGGATGGAGTTATCACCTGGGAAAGCCTTTAATTCACATGGCTGATACATCTTGGTTGATCAATGGACATTTCCTATGTGACAGAAAATGTTTTAATTTTTTTGTGGTTTTACTAAGATGATAAGTGTTTCTTGAAACATTTTTCAAAGTGAGATTGGCTAGTATAGTCATGAATAAACATAATTTGTGCTTCTTTGATCATAAAATGCATACAGGAAAACACAGAACCGTGCTAAAAACTGAGAATGCATGGTGTTGACACTTTGGTGTGTGCTGAGTCAGTAGGAGTGGGACAACTTGTTGA
Source organism: Acomys russatus (assembly GCF_903995435.1). Taxonomy (NCBI): domain Eukaryota; kingdom Metazoa; phylum Chordata; class Mammalia; order Rodentia; family Muridae; genus Acomys; species Acomys russatus. The sequence continues at coordinate 31,761,568 of NC_067145.1, forward strand.
GGTCTTTGTTTCACAGCCAATTGTTTTGGGCTCATAGCAGTTGTTTTTAAGTTGAAAGAAGGTTGTGCCAGAAGAAGAAAGGGACCAGTTAAACAGTTTGGCACACAATTCAAGTACACACTTTCAACTACAACATGCCATTTGGAGAGAGAGGTCTCGGTGGAGAAGACATCTACGGACAAAGAATCCAAAAGGTGCAGAGGATGGAGGGGCATTCAGAGGGATCCAGCCTGATGCTTCCCTGAGAAAGTGGTACCCATCAAAGCCTGGCTCCCTCCACAACACTTGTACTTTTGTTCTCAACTCTAGTAAAATTCCTCCCGTTGTTTAAAAAGGAGAGCAGATACTTTATCGTTCCATCCCATAATTGTACTTAGTCTTGTAACTGCCTGCCTTCCATGTTTTCCCTAAAAATACACTTTTACGTCTACTTTCAAAAATGGTTTTCTTAACATCAGGTGAAGTGAAACTCATTAGCATTACGAAGATTAACTAGATCAGGTTTTTAGAAAAAAAATTCTTGTTCAAATGTTAGAGTTTTTAGAATGCTGGCCAGTCAATTGAGCAAGCTCGTGGCCTTCAGAGAGCTGGGCAGCAGCAGATCCTTTACAACTCATGACTGCCGCTCTCCTCTAGCGATCACTTTCACACTCACACCTCTGGGTTTTCCGTGTCTGTATGTTGTGATCAAAATGGTCAGCCGGCACTTTAAACTGAACATGGATTCCTCTCAGTTAGAGGACTCATGGTTTTTGCTTGTTTCTTCCTGAACCTACCCAAAGCGTGACCATTAGAGATAAGTACTACGTATGCTTGCTATTAGTACTTTTTCCATGCATGGGATAAAAATGATTTCTCAACTTTGCATTCACCCACAGAGTTGTCAAAAGCTTTAGCAAATTCTTATGAGAATTACTGATCCCATTCTAAAATCAATTAAGCTCACACAGTAACTTATAGGAGAAAAATGCCAATCCTAACCCATATATGTGATATATACACACACAAATCTATTTTGTATATGGAAAGTGTAACATGATAAATGCTTAGAAGACCTTCTGTTGATATTACAATCTTAACATTTTAAGAAACCTAAAGGTTCTTTCTGGAGGGATCATTCAGTAGTTAAAAACACTTGATGCTCTTGCAAAGAACCAGGGCTCGGTTATTAGCACCCACATGGTAACCTCCAATCTCCTGTACCTGCAGTTCCAGAGGATCCACGGCCCTTTTCTGATCTTTGTATGAACTAGATATGTACATGGTGCACATAAACACAAACATTCCTACATATCTCCCTAAAATTCTCCCTAGACAGTCCATTAGCTTTTTCTAAGAGTAGATTATATGGTCTACCAACAATTATAGGTTAGAACAAAGAAGAATCTGAAGAAGGTTCCAGAAAGAAAGGCCAGGGAAACTGTTAAAAAGCTATGCCTGCAGAACTCACTGCAGAGAATCCCAGACAGAAGCAGATTCCATATACCACAGTCAGTTCACGGTAAGGCAGAGTGTACTGGGAAACTAGAATTTCCTTGGCCAGGGAGTCAGGAGTGCAGGGAAGAGGAGCCAGATGTTCTGGGCAAAAGAGCCAGGTGTGCAGGCAGAGGAGCCAGGTGTCCAGGGCAGAGGAACCAGGTGTGCTGGCAGAGGAGCCAGATGTGCCAGGCAGAGGGGCCAGGTGTGCCAGGCAGAGGGGCCAGGTGTGCCGGGCAGAGGAGCCAGGTGTGAAGGCAGAGGGGCCAGGTGGGCATGACAGAGAGGAACTCAGTGAAGAAGCAAGCAGTTGATGGAATGAGTCGTTTCCTCAGAACTCTCACTAGGACAAAGAAGAACTGGACTCAAGCCTTGAGTTGAAGGATTTAGGATTTTAGGACCAGAAAGGCTTCACTACATTCATTGGCCCAAAGTCAGGGTGGAAAGGAAGGCAAAGAAATGTGGAGTGGGTGATGGAGAGATGAGCTCCTTTGTGAGGGGCATCCTGCAGATCTCTCCCAATGTCCTTCCTAAAACAAGACTGGAAAAAGCAACAGTTCAGGGGAGAGGAGCTCAGGGATGCAGTATAGGAATCTCAGATCATTTGGGATTGTTCACATGATTTCTGGTGCTCAGGCAGCCAATGGTCAGTCAGCCTTTGAGGTGAGAGTGGAGATAGTGCATGTGAGTCCATTGAACAGGGGTGCTGCTGCTAGAAGCCTGTCAGTTAAGTGTCCTCTTCAGTGTCCCCTGGTCCACTTGGAAAACTGAGCCTGTCCCCCACCTCAGAACCAGCAAGCCAAGAGTCCCATATTCTTGCACAGTCTGGAAGTTCTCTGCCTGGAGATTCAATGTGGTTGAGGCCTTTTCTCCTGCAAATGCTATCTTCTCATTCACATCAGTTGTATACAAGCCTGTGACATCCTCCTTGGCCCTCCCACCAATACCTCGGTGCTTGTCTGAAGACAGAAATTCAAAGTCATGCAGACTGTGCTGAAATATCAAGGTGGCACTGGATGACTAGTGGCCATGGCCCTTTCCCGAGACTTGCTTTCTTGCTTTCTATTAAAAAAAAAATAGCACTTACACATTAACATTCAACAGGTCGTTGCCAGGCACAGTTACATTTCAGGGAGGGAACAGTGAGTGACAAGGCCAGAGCTGACCTGACCCCTGTATGAATGGAACCTGCCACAGAAACTGCAGTTGACAGTCCATGCAAGCCTGTCTCCTAGTGCATAGTCTCTGATTCCAATTTTCTGAGCAATCAGAGGGGTCCAGGACTCCTTTTGTTGGGTTTTCTCCCTGGGAAAGAAGGGCTAATTTTTTACATTCTCTTAGGGATTCACCAAGCATATGACTGTGAGTCCACAGGCACTCTGCCAGCAAAGGGCCACCAGTTCCTGTTCAGAGTCCTTGTTTGGTGAGAGGCCATGATTTGATTTTGGGTGTAAGATTCTAAACCCAGATGTAGCTGGCACTATCTGATCTGAGGACATGATGATCCTTTAGTAATTTTGAATGATGACAGAGATTCGCGGGGCACACCCTAGAAGCCCAACCTGGGCTGACCGTGTTAGGCCCACCCAAGGCCTCAGGACACCTCAGGAGTGGGGGTCTCTACTGCAGAGGAAGAAGAGAGGCTTCCAGGTTTTGTCCAGGTCCTTTGGTACAGAGAAGATCCCAGAAAGCTATAGGGCTGCAGGAGTGAATCAGATGTGTCTCATCATGTTTTTGTCTTCCTTGGTGATTGTCACTTATTTTAGATGTTTGGGGTCCATAATATTGGTAGAGGCTGCCTTGCAGGAATCCACTAGGGAAGTGGATTTCAGTCCCTGCGAGCTAAGAGCCTCTTCTAATAACTTTTACCTTAGAGGTAAGAGGATGGGGGACAGGAGAGAGATAGGATTGCTTGCCAGCTGCGGAATTTCCACTTCTACACCAAATGCTTGTAATGGCCAAGTACAAACACAACTCCTTTAAAATGATCCATTCTGAAAACTAGAACCACCCAGAGGAAAGGGGGGGGGAGACTTCTCTGATGGAACTGTCCAGCTGGATACCCTGGGTGGGAATCACAAAGGCTGCAGCACTTTGTGGCACTAGGTGCTACTTGGAACCAACAGTCAGGAACTGGCTGGAGCCGGCTGCCCTGAGAAGAGCTGCTATCTACCACCCCTCCAGGCTGCAGCTGAGCACAGGGTGAGCTATGCTGGGGGATGTGGGAAGGGGGCATGGTTATATAAAGACTCCCACCCATGAATTTAAAACAAACTAACAATAACCAAACAAATCCTGAGATGACTGTCAGTGAATGTGGGATTCAGGATTTTAAAGTAATCTTTTCATTACTACTGGCTTCCAGTTCACTTTGCAACTGACACCTCTTATCCTACTGTCCTTATGCCGCTGTGATGGAGACATCCATCCCATTGGGCAGGCTCTCCTGTCCTGCCCCCTCCTGCCTGGCAATTGCTTCCTATCTCCCTGGATTTGCTGCTCCAGGTGAGTCATGTGCCCCAGGGTTTGCCCTTTGTCATTGGTTGATTCGCAAGTATCTTGACCATTCTCTCATGAAGAAGCTGGCATCTGTGTGGCTGTCACTGGTAACTGTAATTTTCTTTTGGTGATTTGTCCTGTTATGTCAACAGTCACCACTATTGAGGCACACGAGGATGCCATGGGAGCCTGAATCAGCCTTCTGTATTGGGCAGAGGTCATCAAAAGCAGTCAAGATTGTTGAGCAAGGCAGCTCTGGCAGCTACTGCTGCTTTGTGTTGATAACTGAGGTGCTTCTCACTCAAGGAAAAACTCGAGCTCGACTGGTGTCTCTGTTTGGTGTGTGATATGTTCAGATAATGCTATCAGAGGCTCAGGTCTGGGTGTGAGGCCAGAGGCCAAGGACTAGGCCTGGAAGCTCTGTAGGAGCCATTTCTAAATGGCTGGGCATGGTTCATGCTCCCAAGATTCAGCTGAAGGCCAAGGCCTACATATCCTAGGAAGAAGCCTGGGATGAGGGGTTTTGGGGGGAGGATCTCATTACACTCCTCACTTCCTGAACAGCCCTTCACAAGAGTCCTCCCTGGATGCCATAGCAATGTATCTTAAACATAGTGTTGTAAAATGAGAAAATTCTACTCTCACTCCTGAAGTGGGGGTTTGGAATCAGATATGGTCAGCTCTCCTCTGCTACCCCAGAGGCACTAGAAAGGCTGCATGTCTTCATAGTGTTTCTCACAGGCTCATGTGTGGAAGACCTGGCCCCTTAGCTATGGAGAGATGGCTGGCCTCATTGATGGGTTAACCCATTGATGAATTAGGTGGTGTGGAAGTTTGGTTTATACGTAAACATGTTTTTGTTTTAATCCAAGGGTGGGATATGAGGGATGCTCCAGTTTGTCCACAGCTGATAACTGCCTCCTGAGAGGACACGTGATGTTTGTCAGCTGTGAACTTCTTCATGTGGAGGCATGGTGTTTGCCAGTAGAGATAAAAGTCAGACCCAAAGAGAGACTGAAGGCTCCGAGCAAGAAGCCTACTGGTGTTTTCCCTTGCTGCTTCTGGTTGCTGTTGATGCTGCGTGAAGAAGGCACAGATAACCTGAAACAAGGATTGGACTTCCCCTGAGGAACCCAACGACCCTCAACAGCCAGAAGCAGCTAAGGAAGACTACACCCTCTCTCCCCACTAGCCTTCTTTCTCCCCTACCTCGTGTTGGGGGTGTTGGAAGGGACTCGGGTGGAGAAGGGAGAAAGAGATTTAAAGAACCCAAAATAAAAATAGTTGTTTAAAAACACACCAATGATTAGGTTTCTGGGAAATGAAGGCAGGTGGAAAGAAGAAAATGAGTAGTGGGTTGTGTCTTTGAAGGGCATATCTTATTCCAAGGTGTACCTCAAGTGCGCTCTCCCCACTTCTTGACTGCCATGATGTTAACGGTCTGCCATGCCAAATGTCATAGTGCTCTGCCTAAGGCAGCAGTCATCTGCCCATGCACTGAGCTCTCTAAACTCCAGAGGCCAAACAGCTCAGATTACTTATGTCAGCTGTATTGTCGCTGTGACTGGGCTGGATCAGATCTGATCCAGGGTCTATCCATCTGTTGGAGCAGCAGATAGACACCATCTTCCCCCATCTTCCTATGGCTTTTTCCTTTGTGCCTGTCCTTACGCCCCAGTGGCCCTATGTCTAAGGATTCCAGTCATATTAGAATCCACATCCACAACTTCTTTTTCACCTGTGTGCTTCTCAAAGACACTCTGATGGAAAAGAAAACATCTGCAGATGTGGTGGTAGGATATGTACATCTTTCAGAGGAGCTGACTCAGCTCATGAGCCTGCACTGCCTGCTAGAGTTTGGTAAAGGGTGTACAGCTGTGAGATTTGTACCTCAAGACAATGGTGGCTGGCCAGGGGAACCAGATCCCTGCTATTGTCTTCTGCAACACACACACACACACACACACACACACACACACACACACACACTTCATTTCAGAAAATCCATTTTCAGATGGGGTGGTAGCACACACCTGCAATCCCAGGATGCGGGGAGGCAGAAGCAGGTGGATCTTTGTGAGTTCGAGGCCAGCCTGGTCTACAAAATGAGTCCAGGACAGCCAAGGCTATGCAGAAAAACCCTGTCTCAAAAAACCAGCCAACCAACCAGCTAACCAACCAAGAAACTAACCAAACAACCAAACAAAAAACAACCAACAACCAACCAACAAAGCAGAAAATCCATTTTCTTAGCACGAGGCAATCTGCCTTTGTGGGTGATCACCCTTACTCACCTTACTATGGTAGGGTGGGCCTGGCAGCAGACTCCTGTGTGGCCCTGCCAGAACAAGGAAGGCTCTAGTGTACAACATGGCTACAGTCTACAAAGCACACTGCCCAATGACTGTCACAATCCCCACAAAGTCACACAGCAGAAGACCCTGCCAAAGCCAATATCTACTTCTCAGCCACCCTACAAATGTGCTAATTACCATCAATCATGTCAAAGATTTAATGGGCAGAATAGTAGATTGTGGATCAGACTAGAAGATTAGCAATGAGGTGCCCTTGGCGAAATGACTAATCTTAGGATTGTGTAGAAGAAAGAAGCCTGTACATCCACACAGGCTCCATCGCAGTCTGAGGAAGGTGGGCCAGGTACGTGAGATGTGAGGTGAGGTTTCTTGCTGCTTAGTGGGGCAGCAGATTGGTTAGCATTCCCTAAGGAATCAGAATACATTCCTCCTACTACCAGAGACAAGCCACATGAAGGGAGTGGAAAAGACAGGAGGGTACACAGAGAGAGGAGAGGAGGAGAGAGCCGCTCTAAGCAATTGGATGGTACAGTTTGGGCTGGCAAAGCTGAGCTGCGCAGGATGGCAGCAAGCTGGGGATTAGGAGATCAACGGACACCCAGTGTGGAGCTCCAAGCCCAGAGACTGAGCTCAGATGAACCCTGCAGTGCCACTCTGAGACTGCCTAGCTGCTAGCATGAGAAGCCAGGTTTTCCTCTTCAGTTTTCTTTCTTTCTTTTCTTTTGTAAAATTTTATTTTATTAACTTATTCAGATTATATCTCACTTGTTATCCCATCACTTGTATCCTCTCATTCCTCTCTCCCTCCCACTTTCACCCTATTCCCCTCCCCTAGATATATGACCGAGGGGGATCTCCTTCCCCACTATATGGTCATTGGCTATCAAGTCTCATCTTGGTAGCCTGCTTATTCTTTCACTGAGTGCCAACAGGCCTCCCCACCAAGGGGAACTGGTCAAATATGGGGCACCAGAGTTCATGTCAGAGTCAGTCCCCACTCTCCACATAACTGTGGAGAATGTCCTATCCCTTGGCTAGATGAGAGTAGGGGTTCGATGTTTACTACTTGTGTACCGTATCAGAGCACAATGGTCTAAAGCTAGACTTGAACAACAACAGAAATAACAAAAAGCCCACACACACATAGAAACTAAACAAGTCTCTACTTAGTGACACCTGGGTCAGGAAAGAAATTAAGAACTTCCTGAAATTCAGCGAAAATGAAAGAACAACATACCCAAATCTGTGGGACACATTGAAAGCGGTACTAAGAGGAAAGCTCATAGCACTAAGTGCCTTTATAAAGAAATTGGAAACATCCCATATAAGCATCTCTTCAATTTTCAGTAGTTGATGCAGCTTAGACCAGGGCTCGAGGGCAGATCACATCCCACAGGACCATCTCAGCATCACCTCTGGGCCACTCTTGACCTCTGTAACCTTATCAGGGAGAAGTCCCATCCCATGGCCACGCCTCTGATGTGCCCAGGCCAGTTCTGGGTTACGCATATGGACTAGGAGCAGTTGCTCCACACCATCCAAAGCTCTCAGAAAGGTTCAGTTGTAAAGACAGAAACTCATTCCACTTCAAGGGAAGGCCTAGGACTCCATCAAGCCCACAGAACAGGTTGTCGGAATTTTATACCTGCTTGTTAATAAGGTGTATTTAATAGGCTTCACAGATGTAGCCTAATTGAGCCTAATATTTGCTTTCATTATAACCACATTATGAGGTTAGGGGAATTAGATCATTAACCCTCACCCACCTAAAGCTCCCACAATGACAGGTAGCTACTGAAAGGCACCATGTGCGTGCTTGACTGAACTGCAAGGGTCTGTGTGGTGCTCCGTTGCAGAGCAGGTGCTGCCCAGGTCCTATCTGCAATAGAGCCCATGCTCCTCCACGTGTGGATTGCCCAGAGTCAGAGTGTGTCCATCCACCCTACGCATGGGAAGACATTGGATGTGGCTTCCCCTAGGAGCCATTGTGGAGGTGTCGTCTCTACAATGGCATCTTCTTAAGGTGAGAACCATACATTCTCTGGAGTCATTCTTCCATGTTCTTAAACTTGGCTTTCACTGGACCTGGCCCGTCAAATGGGGAGGAGGGAGCAGTCTTTCTGAGGCATCATAGTCCAGCCTTAGGTTTTAAGTCCTGTTCCGGGACAGCTGCTTGTAGGGAAGTGGTTGTACAAACAACTAAGGCTGGGTCATTCATAAAGCATGGTACTGCTCTATTTTACAATGGACCACCCCGCTCCAGGGAGGTAACCACCATGTTCCCGGGATAGTCAAGCTCAGGCATTGCTGAGGCCTCCTCCAACTACCACGCGGTGAAGCCACCATGGATATAGACCCTGAAACACTGGCCCAAGCCCTTGAGGGGCAACTGCTTCCAGTCCAGATCTTCAGATACAATGAATAACATCAAGTTTGGGTTGAACAAGAACTCCCCTCCAGTCTCAGGTATTTGAACACTCGGTCCAAAGATGGTGGTGCTGTCTGAGGAGATGCTGTGGGAAGCATGTTACTGAGGGTGGGGCTTTGAGATTATGTAGCCTTGCCTCACTTCCAGTTTACCCCCTGCTTCCTGCTCATTGTTGGGACGCCATCTTGCAGCTCCCTGCTCCTGCCACCGTGTTGCTTCTTGCTACCACGCCTGCCATGGTGGCCTTTAGCCTCTGGAACCACGGGCCCAAATAAACTCTCCCTTTCTTAAGTAGGTTTTGTCATGGTGCTTGTCACAGAAACGGAATTTTAACCCTTTAGCTGGTTTGAATGGTCTCAGCCCAACCCAGTTTGCCATCTGTCATATAGCAGAGAATGTGAGTGTCCGCACGATGCCTCCAGGCTACACCCAAGTGCTGGTTTCTCCTCACTCACTTTAGCTACGTCCATCTCCCACTCTCTCATTACCACAGATTGATAAAGTTAGAACCGTGGTGATTCTATTATCACTGTGGTTGCTTTTAATAACATACCTTAGACTAGTTATGTTTTGTTGCTGTGACAAAAACAACCAACATCAAAAATGGCTTATGGAAGAAACAGTTTCGTTTTAGCTTATGGCTCCTGGAGTACGAGTCCATCATGGCAAGAGAGACAGGGGAGTGGGAGGTAGGCACGGAGTCAGGAACAGGGAGAGAAGAGATCACATCCTCAACTTCAAATAATGGAGCGGAAAGTGATGGGAAGTGGGGCAAGGCCATGGACTCTCCAACCTCACCCCAGAGACATGATTTCTGCAACCAGGCTGGACCTCATGCCCAAACAGCACCATCAACTTAGTACCAGGTGGTTAGAAGCCTAAATCTATGCAGATATTCTCATCCTAGCTCCCACAGTGCTCAAAGCCTGGCACACGCTCCCCTGTTCTCAGTGTTCTTGTCCCTGCACACTCTGTGTGCTCTGCATGTCTGTTTGCTTGTCCCTAACACCAGGATCTCCCAGGAGACTGTACCACTTGGCCCCCAACACTGAGTCTTTCCAAGTCAGAAAAAAAATGTTCCATTCCCTCAGAACATGGGCAAGATACCATCAGCCTTAGCCAGCTATGGCCCTCTGTGGATTCCGTGTGTACAGGCCATAGGAACACAGCACTACTACACTACACACAGTCTACCCTGTGACAGCTCCTGTCAGGGCCACATTGATAAGCCTCGCTTCCTGATCCTGTGTACACAGAGAGAGTTATCTGACATGCTGGAGACCCTAATAATGATCCAGTTCATGGAAGAACAATCATATAACCTGATGGATGCTGTGATAAACCAATGTCATTAGGCTTTGATGTAATCGTTTTCTAAATCCTGCCGATACGTATCACTTACAGCTATACTGCAATACAGCATCTGCCTTCTGTATCCATCATGGGACGTGGAAGCCTCAGCAGTCTCTGTCCCTTATATGAGTGCCCTTCTCATTATGGCTTCTGTGCCCTGTGCACCAATCAGTAGATATGGCACCTGTTTCAGGGCTCCCTCCCATAACTCACTGGGACTGTGCCCAGTGTCCCACAGTGGGCTCAGGTGGGGTGTGACCATTTATAGACCCGAAACTGAATTTACACGAGGAACAAGAACAAGTGGATATCAAAGGCACACCCATTACAAACCATTAAAGACAAAATTATGCCCCTTGCTGTGCCCAGGGCATGCCGTGTGTGGGAAGATGCAGGGGTCCCCGTGGGAGGTGGCAACTCCCTGCCAAACTGCCTCCAGCAAGGACACTTGGTCTCTGCTCTCTGATGTGAGACTAGGCTTGCTCTGACTCAGGAGGAGGTTGTCAGGGCTCTGGATTTGTCTCATGTCAAAGAAGTGAAGCAACACCTGCTTGCTGTATCCCTTTCCCATTGCTGTAACGAATCATTTGGCAAAATGCAACACAAGAAGAAAGGATATATTCCGGGTCATAGTTCACAGGGGCAGCCCATCACAGCAGAGAAGCTATGGCAATGAAAGCACTAGGCAGCCAGTCACGCTGCATCTTAGGTAAGGAAGCAGAGGGATGGATGCTGGCACTAAGTTCACTTTCTCCTGTTTACTCAGTCCAGGGCCTTATCCCAGGGGAGGTGGCACCTGTAGTTAGGGTGAGTCCTCTCACCACAGTTAACAAACTCTAGGAGCTCCCTGACAGACTGTGCAGAGGTTTGTCTCCTAGGTGGTTTTAGATCCTTTCAGGTTGACAGCTGGCACAAACCACCACAGACCGTGACTTCATGTTCCTGTCTCCACTTCAGTTGTCCTCCTGGGCTTCAGCCACCAATGAGTCTGCCACAAGGTGCTTCCTCCTGGTAGTCAGCGGTTTATACTACAGTCTGGGTTCAACCACAGCTGTGGGAACATGACCAACATGTCGTAAAAAGTGGCCTTAATACCTTCATGTTGATCCACATGGTAGCACAGTCAAGACCTGATGGAGAAGACACTAACTAAACATGGATGGGGCTCCTGCTGTATGCCAGCATTGAGACATAGTAGCAGAGCACGCGTGCACACATACACACACACACACACACACACACACACACACACACACACACACACACACACACACACACACACACATCATATGCCGAGGGAAAAGGGGACGTAGATATAAGGAAGTCAAATATACAGCTTATAATATGGTGACAAAGGCCGAGAGAAGCAATGGAGCAAAGAAAGGATACGAAGCCATAGAGTGGGGCAGCCAACAGCAGCCTTCAGACGACTGTCAGTGGAGGCTGTGGAGGAGGAGGGCCAACTGGGTGTCCATCTGCAGTAGATCCATCTTGACCATGATGGCTCATATGGATTGTCAATGTGACAGGGTCTAAAATCACCTAGGTGACAAATCACCGGGCATGTCTGTGGGAGAACGTTGGACTGGGATGAGTGAGGTTGGAAGGCCCTGTCTAGATTTGGGCTCCCCCATCATGTGGCCTGGGGTCTTGAGCTAAAACAAGGATGAGTGCCAACATTCATCCTTCTGCTTCCTGGATGTGGCAGTGCAGCTCCATCCAGAAAAGCTCCGCCCAGCATGACTTCCCGACGATGACAGACTGCACCTGTGAGCCAACACAAGGCCTGCCTTCCTTCAGTTGTCTTGGCAGGTATTTTGTGACACCAAGGAGAAAAGGAACTGATGAGCCCGGTTCCCAGAGACTCGTGATGTCTCGTCACCAGGAATGGAGCAAAAGGCTGGTACAACTCGGCCAGATGTGGTAAGAGGCACGCCAGGATCTACTGGGAGTGTTTTCTGTATTGTAAGTGAACAACTTAACAACCTAGAGTGGATTCTTGGTGCCCTGTGAATGAAGCGTGTTGCACACTTGCAGAAGAGGAAAGCTTATGGCTCATCAGCGGCCGACTATGGCAGCTGGGTCAATGGGAGACTGGAGGTCTCTGCAATATACTGAGTAATGATAGGGTGACACAAGAAAAGTGCTTTGAAGGGACAGAGGAACCCTACACAAGGGACAAGAAATCTCGTGCAGGCACTGTAGCAGTGAAGAATAAAACATCCTAACAAGGAGTCCAGGATGGAGGCCCACTGGCCCCGTACTTCGGTCTTCAGTGGCCACACAGTACCTGGAGTGGGGCTCAGGATGCATTTTCCAGGAGAGCAAATGAATATTCTCCATGAGTGGCTGAGCTTGCATGCCCTGGCTCCAAGGAAAGCCATGACTTTGCTTAAAATCTTTCTCCAGGGGACTGGAGAGATAGTTCAGCAATTAAGAGCACTGGCTGGTCTTCTAGAGGACCCAAGGTTCAAGCCCCAGGAACCCATACTGAAGTTCACAACCATCTGTAATACAACTACAGGACATCCAAAACTCTCTTCTGGCTTCCTCCAGTACCAGACACTCATGCACATACACATAAAACAATAATAAAATAAATCTTTCTTTAGATTTGCCCTGGGGATGGATGTTTACTTCTTGCCTTCCTTTGGACACTTTCTTAATGGCTGGTAGTCAATTTGAACCTGTTCCTTCTCTGAACACCCCTGTCCTATGACAGTAGGGAGCTGACTTTCGATGTGTATTATTGAAAACCTATACACTTCACTGTTTTAACAGACCTTTTAAAGAGTCTCCATGGTGGCTCACAGATGGCTGGGGCCCATGGCTACACTGTGACCAGTTATCCTATGACTTCCTAGTTATTGTTTGAGCCTGGACAATTCAGCTGTGCACCAGTGAGTTGTGCTGGGTGGGGTTCCATTCACTGGGACATGGTTGGTAACACACCACGTGGTAGGTGTGGAGAGTGAACCATTGGTACTGGGGAGCCTGTATTGAGCCAGGAGGGAGAGAGCTCCTGCTGGGTGAAAGGTGATGTGGAAGCTTAGCTGCTGCTCCCTTTTCTACATGCAAGTGTATTTGCATCACTGGGAGATTCTTCATTTTCCCCTAAAGGAACTGTGACCTTATGTGCCTCTTCCAAATGGCCTCTATTTGAACGGACACTGTTAATGCTCAGGAGAATGTTTCAATTCTGGTCTACTCAGTGGCCAGCCTCTGTAATGAGCTAGTGTTCATGACCTTTGTAAGAACAGATGTGCATTTTGACTCAGTACAACGAGGAAGGAAAGTTTAAGATCACCAAGTAGTGTTGCTGAAGAGTAGCTGTGCATATGTAAATGTTTATGTCTATAGGTAAATGTGTATGTATATATGTAAACCTAAATGTATTCTATGAATATTTTCCCTCCATTTATTTATTTGTTTGTTTGTCTATTCACTTTACAGCCTTATTCTAGCCTCCTCCCTCTTGTCCTCCCAGTCCCATTCTTATACCCCCTTCCTCCCATTCCCTGCTCTCCTTTTCAGAGACAGAAAGGCCCCCAAGAGGCCCAGTCCACCCTGGCACCTCAAGTCACAGCATGTCTAAGCATATCCTCTCCCACCAGGGCCAGACAAGGCAGCCCAGCTATGGGAAAGGGACCCAGAATCAGGCAACAGAGTCAGAGACAGCCTCTGCTTCCATGGTTAGGGGACGCACATGTTGGGCTACACTGGACACCTGCTACATACAGATGTGAATGGTTTCTAGACCCAGTCCATGCATGCTCTTTGGTTGCTGTTTCAGTCTCTGTGAGTGCTGATAGGCCCAAGCTAATTAACTCTCTCAGCCTTTTGTGGTGACCTTAGGCTCCTTGACCCCTTAGGCTCCCTCTATCCTTTTCCCTACTCTTCCACAAGACTCCCTGGGCTCAGCCTATTCTTTAGCTGGGAGTCTCTGCATCTGTTTCCATCAGCTGCTGGATGAAGCTTCTCAGAAGACAGTCTTGCAAGGCTCCTGTCTGCAAGCCTAGCAAAGTATCATTAATAGTGACAGGGGTTGGCTCTCTTCCGTGGGGTGGGTCTCAAGTTGGGCCAGTCACTAGTTGGCCAGTCCCTCAATCTCTGCTCCAACTTTACCCATACACTTCTTGTAGGCAAGACAATTTTTGGGTCGAAGGTTTTATGAGTGTATTGGTGTCCCCCTCCCTCTACTGGGAGCACAAGTGGCTATAGGAGGTGACAACTTCAAGCTGCTTAACACCCCCCTCCACCCTGCTGCTAGGAGCTAGAAGTCTCCGTTAAGGCCACCCCCATAGACTCTCAGGAGCCTCCCTTCTTCTATAGATGCCCCTGACACTAATTTTTATCCTCTATCTGGTCCTCCTGCTTCCCTCCTTCTCCTGATCTCCACACATCTGATCCCCATGCCCATCCCACTCCCCCTACCCTCTCCCACACAGTTCTCTCTCTCCCTCCATCTACTTCAGTCATGTTCTGAGTGAGATTCAAACACCCTCCCTCGGGCCCTCCTTGGCTTCTTTGGGTCTGTGGATTGTAGCATAGTTTGTACTTTATGGCTAATATCCACTTATAAGTGAGTACATACCATGAATGTCTTTCTGGGTCTGGGTTACCTGACTCAGGATGATCTGCTCTAGTTCTATCTATATGCCTGCAAATTTCAAGGTTTCCTTGTATTTAGTAGCTGAGTAGTATTCCATTGTGAAAGTGTACCACAGTTTCTTTATCCATTTTTCAGTTGAGGGACATCTAGGTTACTTGCAGATTCTGGCTGTTATGAATATGTCTGCTATGAACACAGTTGAGCAAATGTCCTTGTTCTCTGGTGGTATTTTTGGGATCAATTAAGTATATTATAAAAAAAAAAATCTGCCAATAGTGATACTTTGACTTGATTTGCCTTTCCCTGATAACTACAGACATGGAATATTTCTTTACTTATTTCTCTGCCATTAGAGATTTCTCTGTTGAGAACTCTTGGTTTAGCTCATTACCCTGTTTTTTAATTGGGTTATATGGTTTGGTGGTATTTACTTTCTTCAGTTCTTTATACATATTCGATATTAACCCTCTGCCAGACGTACAGTTGGTGAAGATCTTTTCCCAGTCTGTGGCCTGCTGTTTTGTTCTATTGACAGTGTCCTTTGCTTTGCAGAAGCTTTTCAGTTTCATGAGGTCCCATTTACTAATTGTTGATCTTAGCACCTGAGCTGTTGGTTTTCTGTTCATAAAGCTGTCTTCTGTATCAAGTTTGTCTTCTGTATGAGTTTAAGGCTCTTCCTCACTTTCTTCTCTATTAGATTAATGTATTCAGTCTCATGTTGAGGCCTATGATCCACTTGGGCTTGAGTTTTGCTCAGAGTGAAAAATGCGGATTTATTGGCATTCTTCTACATGCAGACATCCAGTTAGACCAGCACCATTTCTTGAAGATTCTTTCTTTTTTCTAGTGTATGGTTTTGGCTTCTTTGTCAGAAATCAAGTGTTCATGAGTATGTGCTTATTCCGTTTGATTCCGTTGATCTACTTGCCTGTTTTTATGCCAGTACCATGCAGTTTTCATTACTGTTGCTTTGTAGTACCACTTGAAGCCATGAATGGTGATACGTCTAGAAGTTCTTTTATTTGACAGGATTGTTTTAGCTATCCTGAGTTTTTAAATTTTTCTATATGAAGTTGAGAATTTCTCTCTACGGGTCTGAAAATAATTGTGTTGGAAGTCAGGAGGTGGTGCATGCCTTTAATCCCAGCACTTGGGAGCAGAGGCAGGCCATCTCTCTGAGTTCAAGGCCAGATGGACTACAAAGAGAGTTTAAGACACCTAAGGCTATTACACAGGAAAAAATTAAAAAACAAACAAAATGCGATGTCTGAAAAAAAAAAAGAATTGTGTTTGAATTTTGATAGGAATTACATTGACTCTATAGATTGCTTTTGATAAGATGGTCATTTTTACTATGTTAATCCTACCAATTCATGAACATGGGAGATCTTTCCATCTTTTGATATCTTCAATTTCTTTCTTCAGAGACTTGAAGGTTTTTTTCATATGGGTCTTTTGTTTACACCAAGCTATTTTATATTATTTTTTGGCTATTGTGAAGGGTGTTGTTTAGCTAGTTTGTCATTTGTATAAAGGAAGGCCACTAATTTTTTTGAGTTAATTTTGTGCCCGGACGCTTTGCTGAAGGTATTTATCAGCTGTAGAACTTCCCAGGTATAACTTTGGTATCACTTATGTACATTATCATATCATCTGTGAATAGCAATAGTTTGACCTCTTCCTTTCCAATTTTTATCTCTTTGATCTCCTTTGGTTGCCTTATTTCTCTAGTTAGATCTTCAAGTACAATGTTGCATAGATATGGAAAGAGTGAGCAGCCTTGACTTGTCTCTGATTTTAGTGGGATTGCTTTAAGTTTCTCTCCATTTAATTTGATGTTGGCTATTGGCTTGCTGTATAATGTCTTTATTGTGTTTAGATATGTGTCTGGTATCCCAGATCTTTCCAATACTTTTAACATGAAGGGGTGTTGGGTTCTGTAAAAAGCTTTTCCAGTATCTAATGAGATTATCATGTGTTTTATTTATTTCAATTTGTTTATATGGTGGAACACATTGACGTATTTTCATATATTGGACCATCCCTGCATACCTGGGGTGAAGCCTACTTGATCATAATTGATGATTTTTTTTATGTGTTCTTGGATTCAGTTTGCAAGTGGTTTACTGAGGATTTTTGCATCAATGTTCATGAGGGGTGTTGGTCTAAAATTCTCTTGGTTGGTTCTTTGTGTGGTTTAGGTATCTGGGTAACTCTGGTCTCATAGAATGAGCTTGGAAATGTTTGTTGGTTTTCTATTTTGCAGAGTAGTTTGAAGAGTATTGGTATTAGTTCTTCTTTGAAATTCTGGTAGAATTCTGCACTAAACCATTTGGTCCTGGGCATTTTTGCTTGGCAGACTTTAAATTCCCTGATGGGCTATAAGAATAGTTAAATAGTTTGCCTAGTCATGATTTGACTTTGGTAAACTAAATCTAGAAATTTGTCCATTTTGTTTAGATTTTCCAATTTTTTGAATACAGGTTTTTGAAGTAAGACCTAATGATTCTTTGGGTTTCCCAAGTGTATTTTGTTATGTCTCTTTTTTCATTTCTAATTTTGTTAATTTGGATATTCTGCCTTTTAGTTAGTTTGGCTATGGGTTTGTCAATCTTGTTGATTTTTTTCAAAGAGCCAAGTCTTGGTTTTGTTAATTATTTGTATTGTTCTCTTTGCTTCTAATTTGTTGATTTCAGCCCTGAGCTTGATTATTTCCTACCATCTACATGTCTTGAGTGTGTTTGCTTCTTTTTGTTCTAGAGCTTTCAGGTGTGCGGTTAAGTCATTAGTGTGTGATCTCTCCAACTTTTTTATGAAGGCACCTAGTGCTATCATCATTCCTCTTAGCACAGTTTTTATTGTGTCTCATAAATTTGGATATGTTGTGCCTTAGTTTATCATTGAATTCAAGAAAGTCTTTAATTTATTTATCTCTTTCTTGACCTAGTGGTCATAGAGTAGAGAGTTGTTCAGTTTCCGTGAGTTTGTAGGCTTTCTGTTGTTTCTGTTGTGGTTGAAGTCCAGCTTTAATTCATGGTACCCTGACAAGATACAAGGAGCTATTTCAATTTTCTTGTATCTGCTAAGTTTTGTTTTGTGGCTGACTATATGGTCAGTTTTGAATATGGTTCCATGAAGTTCCGAGAAAAAAAGTATATTTTGGTGTGTTTGGGTGAAATGTTCTATAGATATCCATTAAGTTCATTTGACTGATAACATTGGTTAGTTTCATTATTTTTATATTCAGTTTCTGTCTTGATGACATGTCCAGTGGTGAGAGTAGGGTGTTGAAGTCTCCCACTATTAATGTGTAGAGTTCCATGAGTGATTTAAGCTATAGTAATGTTTCTTTTATGAATGTTGGTGCCCTTGCATTTGCGGCATAGATGTGCAGAATTGAGATGTCATCTTAGTGGACTTTTCCTTTGATGAATATGCAGTGTCCTTCCATATCTTTTTTGATTAGCATTGGTTAAAAGTCTATTTTATCAGATATTATAAAGGCTTCTCCAGTTTGCTTCTTGGGTCCATTTGCTTGGAAAACCTTTTTCTAGCCCTTTACTCTAAGGCAATGTCTATCATTGTTGCTGAGGTGTGTTTCTTGTAAGCAGCAGAATGTTGGATCCTGTTTTTCTATCAATTCTGTTAGCCTGTGTATTTCTTGAGGGGGAGGTTTGAGTCCATTGATACTGAGAGATATTAATGACCAATGGTTGTTAATTTGATGTTGGTGGTGTTAGTGTTTGTGTTTCTGTGTGCTTCCCTTCTTTTATTTTGCTGATGTAAAATTGTTTATTTCCTGTGTTTTCTTGGATGTATTTAACCTTGTTGGGTTTGAATTTTCCTTCTAGTTTTTTCTTTAGTGCTAGTTTTGTGGATATATATTGTTTAAACTTGGTTTTGTCTTGGAATATCTTGTTTTCTCCATCTATGGTGATTGAGAGTCTTCCTGGGTATAGAAGTCTAAGTTGTCATCTGTGCTTTCTTAGGGATTGCAAGACATCTGTCCTGGCCTTATTAGCTTTTAGAGTCTCTGTTGAGAAGTCAGGTGTAATTCCGATAATTCTGCTTTTGTATATACTTGGCCTTTTCTCTTTTCAGTTTTTAATATTCTTTCTTTGTTCTATAGATTTAGTGTTTTCATCATTGTGTTGGGGGAGAATTCTTTTCTGCTTCACTCTAAGTGTTATTCTGTAAGCTTCTTGTATGTTCATAGGCATTTCTTTCTTTAAGCTGGGGAAATTTTCTTCTGTGATTTTGTTAAAATACTTTTTGGGCCTTGGAGCTGGGACTCTGTGCCTTCTATTCCTATTATTCTTAGGTTAGGTCTTCGCATAGTATCCCAGAGTTCCTGGATAGTTTATGTCAGGAATATTTTACATTTAGTACTTTCTTTGACTGATGTATTAATTTTTCTATCCTATCTTCTATGCCTGAGTTTCTCTCTTCTGTCTCTTGTGATCTGTTTGTGATACTTGTATCTGTTGTTCCTGTTTTCTTCCCTAGGTTTCCCATATTCTGGATTCCACCAGCTTGTGTTTTCTTTATTGCTTCTACTTCCATTTTCAGGTCTTAACAGGGTAGGGGATTTAGAGGGAAAATGGTCTAACCTGAAAGTTCCCACAGTATCCAGCTTGGTGACCTGGAAATGGAGGTCAGGGAACAGTGCATAGCTCTCTGGCCAGCTGAAAGTGTCCCAGTGTAGCCAGCTGGGCCTCCTATGAATTTCTTTTCCTTCTTGAAAAAATAAACTAATGTATACTCTGACTAATAAGTGAATGTGCATTTTTATGGAGAAGCTGAGGTTAGAACACAGACACATTGGCTTACTTACTTACTCTCGGCAGTGTTTAGCAGGGATGGAGCATTCCCAGGCCTCCAGAGTGACAGGATCAGGGCAAGTATGAGCTAGTGTTTATCTGCCTCTAGGGGTCAGGTGACCCACACTGGTTATGACAGAAAGGGGTATTCAAGGCATAGTTAAGAAGAGTGATACTCTGACCATGTCCCCTGGATAGGGAGACCTGGTGGCACTCAGAGGAAGGATAAGCAGGTTACCAAGAAGAGACTTGATACCCTATGAGCATATACAGGGGGAGGAGGCCCCCCTCAGTCACAGTCACAGGGAAGGGGAGTAAGGGGAAAATGGGAGGGAGGGAAGAATGGGAGGATACAAAGGATGGAATAACAATTTAGATGTAATAGGAATAAATTAATAAAATATATTTTTTAAAAAAAGAAGAGTGACACTCAACGGCAACGTAGAATGTACTGTTCAGCAGCCTGTAGTGTTATGGGGGTGGTATTGGCTCAAGTAAGGAACCCGGAAGGGAGTCCTCTCCACTGCCCATGCTGCAATGGATCTTTCCTAGGCTGGGGCTCTAAGATCAGGACTTGGAGTTGCCATAGACCTACAAAGTACTTTCTTGTGTAACTTGTGGCATTATTTCTTCCATTTAATTTCTAATACTTGTCGATACCCTCTATGAATTCCCTCCTGCCTCACAAACACAGTATTATCTAGTTTTTAATTAAGTAAAGTAAGCACACAATTGAAGATTTCTGCTGATTTTGTGTCTTTAATTCATGCCTTCCCTGCAGCCTTCTCCTGATAATCCCTTTAAGTCATTTTGGTGTCTTTCTCATGCCTTTTGATTTGGGCCCTTAAGTTTTACTTTAAATGTTTTACTCTCATCTTTATCCTCCTAAAGCACACGGAGCATAACTTAGTATACCTTTAATTGCCATTGGCGAGTGTTTTCCAGAGAGGCCATCACCACAGTCCACTGTTATAACATTTTTTTGTATTCTCAAATTGAAACTGACCTCTCATCAAACAATAACTCACTGTGCCCTGCTCCACCCCCATAGTCTCTGGCACCCACAGTGTACTCTCTATGACTTGACTTTTGAGGATTTCCGTGAGAGTGGAGTTCCATAGTATTTTTCCTTTGTGTCTAGTGTATCTCAGTGAACACAATGACCTCACAGCCCTGCATTCATCACCGTGGTGTTCCTGTTCATTTTATAATATATTAATGTATAGTAATTGCGTCAAGTAAGGGCTTTCATTGTGCCATTTCCACTCATGTGAATAGTGCACTTTGCTCTTTGATCACATTATTGCCCCTCTTGCTTTTTATCGTGCCTCTGCTCTCCCTTTCTGCATCTTGATACTCCTATTCAACTTCGCATTGGCCATCTTTTTTCTTCCTAGATTTCCTATGAAAGAGAAAGCATGTGGTGCTGACTCCTGGGTATGGCTGATTTCATTTGATCCAAGTTCTGTCCATTACCGTAATAGTCAGGATTTCATTCTTTACCTTCGAATAAAAGTCCATTGTACACATTCACCACTTAAAAATTCATTTATCTATCAACAGACACCTAGACTGGCTCAATTTTGTGGCCACTGTGAAGAGTGCTGCAATAAATTGATGGGCAGGTGCCTCTGTGATAACCTGACTTATGATCCCCCAAAGATACCCAGAATTGTGGAACTCTAACTCCTGGTATTTCTTCTATTTTCAATCTTTCATAATTCCATACAGTTTCCATAATGGTAAGATTCAGATTTTTACTCTCAGAAAATAAGGGTCCCTTCCCCTCCCCGCCCCCTCCCCCCTTGCCCCCCCAGCATCATTGCCTGCATTTCTTTGCTGTTTGCTTCTGTAGTGATAGTCATTTTGCCTGGGGTAAGATGGAATCTCTAGGTTTGATTTGTGTTTCTCTGGTGGCCAATGACACAGAGCACATTTCAAGTGACTATTGGCCATTAGTACTTCTTTTGAGAGCCATTTGTTGACTGGGTTAATTACTCTGTTTAATTTCTGAGTTCTTTGTATAACCTATGTATTAATCCTTTGTCAGATGAGTATTTGACACAGATCTCCTCTCATCCCGGAGGCTGTCTCCTTGCTCTGCTGAATTTTATTTTTCCGCACAGCCTTTAGCTTCTTGTAATCCCGTGTGTCATTTCTGACTTTTTGAGCCATGCAGATCCTTTTTTGGAAAGTCCCTGTTTATACCTGAGCCTGCGAGATCCCTGCTGTTTCCCCCAACCAGCTGTAGAGTTGCAGCTCTCACCTTAAAGACTTGGGTCCATTTCGATTTTTTTTTTTTTTTTCAGAATATGAGAGTGGGGCCTGGTTTGAGTCAGTGCACCAGAGCCCAAGTAGGTGGTATGTGCTGTGTGAGAAAGATACCTGAGTGCAAGCCAGTCAGTGAGAAGCATCCTCAGTGACTTCCGCTTTGGTCCAGTTGGTTCCCCTCAGTGATGGCCAGTGGCACAGAAGTTATGCCAAATTTCTTCTGCTCTTGGATATCCAGTTTTTCCAGCACCATTTGCTGAAGAGGCTGTCTTTCCTCCATGTCTCCTCTTGAAATGATGGTCAACAACCAAAAGCCTGTAACTCCATGTGTTTAATTATGATTCTTCTTTTCAATTGGACTATGCACTTTGTGTGTGTGTGTGTGTGTGTGTGTGTGTGTGTGTGTGTTAGGTTATGCTGTTTTTGCTTCTCTGTCTCTGTGACACAAATGTGGTCAGACGCCTCTCTCTTACTTTGTTCTTTTCACTTTGGCTACGTGAGACAATGCCCCCTGGATTTTAGGACCTCCCTCCCCCCCATTTCTGTGAGAAATGTCACTGGGCTTTTGGTTGGGATTCAGTGAATCTGCAGATTGCTTTGATCATTTAAATAACATGGTCATTTAAGCAGTGTTAGTCTGCTGATCCAGTGAGAATATTAGGTTGCCCAGGTTACATTTTACTGTTGACTAGACACAACCTAGTATCACCTAAAATTAGGAAGCCCAGTTGAAAAACAGTCTCAGTCAGATTGGCCAGTGGCCATGTCTGTGAGAGAATGTTTTGAATGAAGATGGAAGTGGGAGGGCCCAGCAGGGAGGTGGTCTGGGCTGTAAAAGGACGATAGCCCAGGGAGTGAGTGGATGAGCAGTGTTCCTCCAAGGTTTCTGTCTTGGTCCATGCTCTAACTTCTTTGTGATGGGCTGTGACAGAAAGTTTTCTTTGGCTTCTCTGTTATGTGCTCTGTGAGTTTTCATTGTAGAAGTCTTTCTGCTCCCTGCTTAAGTTCATTCTTGGGGTTTTGTTTTGGAGCTATTGTGACGGCACAGCTAGCAACTTCTTCAATGGATTTCTTTTTGCTATATGGACCAGCCACTGTATAGACCAGCATGTTTCTTATAACTTGCCCTCTCTGATGAAGTGTCCTCAGGTCTAAGACTCTTTAAGCACAGTGTTTACAGCAGTCATCTGATCATCTCTTTTCAACTGATGACATTTTAGCTGTCACCCAATTTGCTATACTTTCAGGAGGATCTTTATTTTTAAATATCCCTTTTGACTCAAACGTTTGATGAACTCAAAGTGTGTGTGTGTGTGTGTGTGTGTGTGTGTGTGTGTGTGTGTGTATACCATGTGCACATGGAGGTTAGAGATCAAACTTTTGTCATTCTTTAGGAGCTGTCCACCTTGTACACTGAAGCAGGACCTCTCACCGACTCAGAGCCGAGGCATTGATACCCAGGGATCCTCCTGTCTCTGCCTCCCAAGCATTGTGCCAGCCCACACACCCATTTTACATGGGTTCTAGGCATCAAACTCATGTCTCATACTTATGTGGCAAGTACTTGACTGACTCACCTTCCAATCCTTAGACATTTTTAAAATTTTAAAAATCATTTATTTCATGAGATTTGATACCCTATGAGCATATACAGGGGAGGAGGTCCTTCTCAGTCACAGTCATAGGGGAGGGGAGTAAGGGGAGAGTGGGAGGGAAGGAGGAATTGGAGGCTACAAGGGATGGGATAACAATAAATGTAATATGAATAAATTAATAAAATATAAAAAGTCATTTATTTGTGTTGTATAATGTTGGAAGGATTCAGATTGTACCTTTCGGTGGTTTTCTTTGTGGACTAAGACTTTCCATGGAGGTTGCACTTGGTTTTAAAGAGAAGGTTCATTTGAATCTTGCTGGATTTGAATTCACTGCATCTTGTTTTTTAATTTTTTAATTTTTATTTTTTAACATTTTTTATCAATTAATTTATTCAGATTACAACTCAAGTGTTCTCCCATCATTTGTATCCTTCCATTCCTCCCTCCCTCCCACCCCCACTCTATTGCCTTCCCCTAGATCCATGATTGAGGGGACCTCCTCCCCCACTTTACGGTCACAGGGTATCAAGTCTCATCTTGGTTGTCTGCCTATTCTTTCTTTGAGTGCCACTAGGGATCCCCACCAAGGGGAGGTTGTCAAATATGGGCCACCAGAGTTCATGTCAGAGTTAGTCCCTGCTCTCCCCATAACTGCAGAGAATGTCCTGTTCATTGGCTAGATCAGAGTAGATGTTTTCTACTTGTATTGTCCTTGGTTAGTGCAATAGTTTGAGCAGACACCTCTAGGCCCTGATCTGTCCGTTACGATATTCTTCTTGTAGGTTTCTAAGATCCTCTGGATCCTTCTATCCTTCTATTTCCACCATCTCCTGTATTTCTCTACCTAGAGTCCCAGCAGGATGTCCTCACATCTATCCCAATCTCCTGGTAAGTGAAGATTTTCATGGGACATGACTTTCGGGCTAGTGTTCAATTATAAGTGATTATATACCATGTGAGTCTTTCTGCTTCTGGGTTAACTCACTCAGTATGATCATTTCTAACTCCATCCATTTGTCCATAAATTTCTGGATTTCCTCATTTTTTTTATAGCTGAGTAGTATTTTATAGTGTAAATGTACTACAATTTCTTTATCCATTCTTCAACTGAGGGGCATTTAGGCTGTTTCCAGGTTCTGGCTATTATGAATAAGGCAAATTAAACACCACCAAACCAAATAACCTAATTAAGAAATTCCTCTCAACAGAGGAATATCAAATGGCTGAGAAACACTTAAAGAAATGCTCAATATCTTTAGTCATCAGAGAAATGCAAATCAAAACAACTCTGAGATTCCATCTTACATCCATCAGAATGGCTAAGATCAAAAATTCAAGTGACTCCACATGCTGGCAAGGATGTGGAGAAAAAGGAACACTCCTTCATTGCTGGTGGGAATGCAAACTTGTACAACCACTTTGGAAATCTATCTGGCACCTTCTCAGAAAACTGGGAATAGGGCTTCCTCAAGACCCAGCTATTCCACTCCTTGGAATATACCCAGAAAACGCTCCACCACACAACAGGGACATATGCTCAACCATGTTCACTGCATCTTGTATCTACATTTTCTGTATTGCCCACACCTCCCAATTCCCCACCTCTCTGGTTGATGGGATGGAGTGATGTCTGTGGTCAGCAGCTCTGTTGATATAAAAAATCTGTGTCCTGTTCTGTGCAGTGTGTATATGCCATCTGAAATATCACTGACTATCATTTTCCATTTTCCATTATGTTCTTCTTCCTCTCAGGCCTCTTTCCTAGGTCTGTCTCAATTCTGTTTGATATATCTCTTTTATTTAACACATTAGGTTGCCATCTTCAGATACAGTCATTGTACGTGGATTCCATGCTGTGGTCTGAATAGGAATTCTGCCCCCTCACCTCCCATTGACTCAGACATTTGGGCATCAGGTCTTCAGCTGTTGTTGGTGTTTGGGAAGGATCAGTTTGCTCTACTTGCTTTGAGCTTGTTTTGAAAGGTATGTCCTGCCTACTGTTTGCTGCCATGCCGCCATTCCTCCTTCCATCTGGAACCAGAAGCCAAAATAAATTGTCTCTTCCTTAAGTTGTCTTTGATCCTGGTATTACTGTAGCAACAGCAAAGTAACTAGTATGCTCTGCAAGAGGTGATGGGGCTACAAACACAAGTTCTTCGTCCTCCTTGTTGTTGCCTGTCTCTCCAGCCCCTGACATGGATTGCTGCCCTGTTACCCTATTCATGGCTTCATGGCGGTGGCATTCTTGATTAGTTATTCTTCCTTGTCACAAACATACATAACAGAAGCTGTTTACATCATGGGGGGATTATGGCTCACAATTTCAAGGGAGAACAGTCCATTATTGTGGAGAGGCAATGGGATCAGACTTGGGCGGGGAGCATCACTGGTTTGTTGTATTGACAGTTAGAAAGCAGAGAGAGCTTAGGCTGGACGACGAGTCAGCCTATAAACCTTAAAGCCCCAATTAACCTTCAGCGAGGTTCTGTTTCCTAAAGAGTCCAGAACTTCCCAGAGCAGCACCACCAGCTGTGGACAGTGTTCAGACACATGAGCCTGCAGGGGTACTTTACATTCAAACCATGACACAAACTGTGTGTGTGTGTGTGTGTGTGTGTGTGTGTGTGTGTGTGTGTGTGTGTGTTTTATGGAGATATCAGAGATTGGCATTAAATGTATACTTTCTTAATTCCTTCCACATCATCTTTTGAGACAGGGACTCTCATTAAGCACTGAGCTCACTGGTTGGCTAGGTTTGCTGACCAGCAAGTCCCCAGGATTCTCCTGTCTCTGACTCAGTTTTGGGATTGCACGCACATACTGCCAGGCCTGGCCTTTTTTTGTGAGTGGTGAGGATTGAACTCAGGTCATCGCACTTGGGGAACCAGCACTTTATGTCTCGGTAGTTTTTCCTTATTTGTTTCTTGGCCTTCATTTATGTTTGCCCACTCAGCTGTGTCTGCCATCTCCAGCACTTCTAGCCTTGCTTCTTTAATTTGCCTCAGGACCAGGATTTTAAAATTGTCTTCTTTAGAGTCATATGTGCGTTTTGTCAGTCTAAACTTTTACTTAAATATGCATGAATTTTACATAATTAGCCTAATTTTGGGAAACTTACATAAAAATAGGAAACTATGCAAATATACACTACCCATTAGCTTTTGGGTGAACTTTGCCATTCTAGCTTTCAAATACATAAATACAGGAGCGAGAGACAGCAGGCATCACATACATACATATACTCACACTTATGCACTTGCTCACATGCCTACAGGTACCACATAGGTACACTGCGAACACATACACACACATACACATACATGCATAGAAACACATAAGCTTTCAATTAGGCTGACCCGACCTGCGGGGTTTGACTAAAACTCGGGAGGAAGGTCACCTGTTGAAAATGCAAGACACAAAGAAAGAAAGCAAGTCTGACTGATCAAACTCTCAAACTTTATTAGTCAGGCAGCAGCTTTTATAAGTCAGAAGGCAGGGGAGCATATTACTATAGCAACCGAACTACAGGCCTTTCTCAAAACACAGGAAATTCCAGGCAGGGTCATAATGTCCTGCCACACAGGGTATCTTGCTTTGTCTTCATCTAGCTTTAGTCTAACTGCTGACTCACAACAGGGTCGCTCCATCCCTATCTGTCTTTAGTCTAACTGCTGACTCAAAACAGGGTCAGCTAGTTTCTGGTGAAAGGCAAGCTCTGTGAAAGACAGAGACTTAAAGGTACAGACTTGGACAAGATGGCTGAACATTGGCCATATGACCTATTGTCCCCAACATTAGGCAAATAGTTTTACTTGTTTGGAGTTCTAACCTTGAACCTATATTATTCCGACCTTCTTTATATCAGTGATTGAGTCTGAAGATGCACACCTGTCCATATGCTCACCATCTCTAAAGCCCACTGTCATCGAACATCTCTGACAAGATACTGGATATTTTGGCAATATTTCCTGTTTGATTAATTAAAGGGCTGAGCGAATCAGAAATGACTTCACCACTGAGAAAGATATAGGCAGGATAGGACAGGACTGATGCCAGGCAGGGTGAGAGAGAGAGAGAGAGACGGAGCTAGGCAGGGTGAAATGAGGCTGGCTTTGGCAGGGTCAATGAGCCCATGCAATCTTCAGCTGAGCTGGCGCAGGTACCAGCACTCACATGGGTTTATTCAAGGCTGATGTGTTCCACACAGGTCAAAGAAGCTAGTAGGTGATGCCTCTGCATCCGTCTTAGTTAGAGTTTCTACTGCTACGATGAAACAGCCTAACCAAAGGTAACTTGTTGAGGAAAGGGTTTATTTGGCTGGCATATCTTGAATCACAGTCTATTGAGGTAAACCAATGCAGGAACTCAAACCAGTGGGGCCCTGGAAGCAGGAGCTGATGCAGAGGCCGTGAAGGGGTGCTGCCTCCTGGCTTGCTCCTCATGACTTGTTCATCCCACTTCCATACAGAACCCAGGACCACCAGCCCAAGGGTGGCGACCTGTGCAATGAGCTGTGCCCTCCTACGTCAATCACTAATTAAAAAGATGTTCTACAGGCCTGCCTACAGGAAGGTCTTCTGGAGGCATTTTCTCAGCTGAGGTTTCCTCCTCGAGATGACACTGGCTTGTGTCATGTAAACACAAAAACTAATCAGCTAATTAGGTAAGTACACTTTTTTGTTTGTTGTTGTTGTTCTTATGAGGACAAAATTCATAGTATGTCACAGAAAGCAACATTCATACAGCCCATAAAGGGTGTGCAATGCAACTCCTCTTACCTATTTCCAGCCTAGGACACTTGCAAAATCTTTTTCTCTGGTTCCATTTTCACTGTCTGTTAGAATATAATAGCTGCATCATTGAGGTGTGTATAAGAATTTTAATTCAGAACATGGCTGCTCTGGCAAGAGATCACATCCAAAGACCTATTGGTCTGTGTGATCCAGCTGGAATGCAGACGCACCTTATCCCAGGAGACAGAGGCAAGCAGATCTGAGTTCAAGGACAGCCTGGTATAGAGCAAGTTTCAGAGAAAGAAAAGCTTAGGTCCAAGCATGGTGGTACACACCTTTGATCCCAGCACTCAGGAGAGAGGCTGATGCAGATAGATCTCTGTGTTCTAATAAGTTCTGTTCAGGCAGTTCTGTTGAGCCAGAGGGCTGAGAGGCAGTGCAATGGAGCTGAGTTCGTGGAGCTCAGAGGCAGTGCCTTACTAGGAGAGTTTTATAGAGAGAGGTTGAGGAGAGAACAAGCTGGCACAGGTGAAAACAGAATGAGCCAGCAAATGAGAAGGAGCCAGAGATCAGAACAGATTGCTGGAGTTAGTTTGAGGCCAAGCAGAGAAATACAGCGAGAAACTGAGAGGAGCCCATTTGAATCAGTCAGCTTGGAGAGGACTTTGAGCCAGAAGAGCTGAGCTGAACCAGCCAACCAGAGTTCAGAAAGAACAAGTAAGCGTGACCTTATTTAGCAGTAAGTCTCAGAGCCTGAAAACATTCTAGGCCTAGATAAGATTGTACAGAGGCTAGAAGCTTCCAGGACTTGGCCTAGGTTAGCAGACAGAGGCAGTGGCCTGTGAGACAATTACAGCTGGAGAATAAAAGTGACATTTACAGATGTGTACCTAGCTGAGAATAAAGTAGGCTTAGATTTCTTCCTACTGCATTGCCCAAGAAGATATTAGAAAAGAATGCAGTGATCTTCCCCTCATTGTAAAGTCTCACCCCAGTAACCTGAATAATCCTGAAGCCCAGTGAAGACATTTGCTGAAGATGTGTACTGCATCTCTCAAGCGTCTCCTGCCAGATGGGAGACTGCACTCCACAGATCTCCAGGCTGGAGATAATGCCTGCCTAAGCCAAGTAACAGCCTGAGGTTAGGCAGCCTGCACCACTTTGTCACTGGCTACCAAGAGAGATGCTTTGCAGTTAAGCCACAATATGTAGAGCTAAGGGCTGGGACTGAAGGTCAAGAGCAGCAGCAGGGACCCACCCAGCCGTAACAATGTGTTCAAAGTCAATGCAGGTGGGACTACAGCCTCACATAGGTAAGGAAGCTGTGCAGGTGTGTGCTCCAGGCATCTCTCCATATAACTGTCTGTGCTGGTAGGAACTTGGAGGCTCCTGTGTGACAAGACTTCATCGGAAAGCACACAGATCTGCCTCACTGAATCTTATCTCTGGGCTGATCTGCGTTTGTAAACAGACTGCCTTTCTGGGTGCCCAGAATACATCTGAGGCATGCACAGGCCACAGCTGGCTTTTCCAAGTAGCTTAGAGTCAGCACATGTGCACTTAAAGTGGATCTAGGTTCAGGTGCAGGGGCCTCAGGGTTATGGCTTGGTTGCAGCTTTAGATATCTATTTCAGCTGCATCCATAGTTATAGGGGAAGGTGCCCATGTCACCAGTGCCCAGAAGCCTCAACCCACACAAATAGCCATCTTCCTTGGGGAAGTTTCCAGTGTGATGGCAGGTATCCTCTGACCTTCCTGTTGGTCAGTGGTCTCTCTTTCTATAGGTTTGTGGCCACAAGCTTCCCAGATTCTTTCCTTTCCCTGAATTCCTTCTGCCACCAGCCACCAGAAATGGCATAAATATAGGCTCAAAGCCATTGCACATTGATGGATTTTCTCTCTTCTTTCGTCATCCATCTCCTATCCAGATATCCATCTCCTATCCAGACACTACAGGGACAGTCCTTTGCATACACACTGCCCCCACTCACAATGGCTCTGTTCTTTCTGTTGCCTAGAAGGTGCTTTGGACAGAAGGCATCCTAGCTAGGGGGACATTGAACCTGGAGATGCCTCTTGGACCCTGGATGAGATTCTCTCCCTCTGTGGAGTATTCAGATCTACTTCTGCTCCTGGCCTTGCTCAGTTCTTCCACACAGGCAGTGTGGTGAGGGACTCAATGTTCTCTTGTCCCCTGGGTGGCACTTGGGCTTGCTGCCCCATCTCTCAGCTTGATTGCATGCTCTCATCAGTCCCTCCAGCCCTCCCCCATGTCTTCAGGTCCTGCTGGAGCTGCTGTGGTATCTGTCTCCCTGCAGCTCCACAGGTCCCTGTGCATGCATGGTGTGGACCTCCAGTGTCCTGGCTGGGCTTCCAATGTTACTATAACTAGGCTTCCTCGCATGAGTATCCCTTGATGCCCCCTTCCATCTGTGGGGCTGGTCCATACCTCCCACTATACTACAAGCCCTGGAATCCATTACTTCCAGCATGGCTCACCCTTGCCCCCCTTTCCCACTAGTAGACCTCCAGCTCCCTCACAGAGAGTACCCCTGACCCCACTGGAAAGAGCTCCCCAAAACGACAATACTGATGTGTCCCTTAGATGCCTCTAGGTTTTTCCCACAACCCCCAGCAAGACAGAGACCACACATTGCACACATATTTTCAGGGCCCATTTTCTACTCTTGCCTCCATGTCGTGATTATACACCCCATACATCAGCCCCAACTGGTCCCCTGCTTTGTGGTGGCTCTGAGCAGTGGCAGGCTACTTCTTCTACAGAGTCATATCCTCTATCTCCTTTCTGCCTCAGTCTCTCCAATAAGCATGTGAGATGAAGTCCCAGCCCTCAGTTGCCACCTTGCTTTGTTTGTGCACCTGCCATTCTCAGGCTCATATGAGTGACTGTCAATGAAGTCTTGAGGGTCAGCATCCACAGAGTCCCTGTCTGCAGACTAGTGACTTCTGTGATTTCCATGGGAACAGGGAACAGATGGAGGTGGTGGTGCAATGGCAGATGGACAGGTACCATCCCTCATAAAGAAAGGCCTTGGGCCATTGTGGGAAGATATTTCCACAGGAAGAAGAGCAATCCTTCCAAGAGTCCCACAGGCTGAGCTCCTCAGTGATGACACGATGCCACCAATGGGAGCCACATTGTAGTGGGGTGAAGGAGTTGCTCTGGTTCTCACAGCCTGCCCCTGCAGGAGTGCACAGAATGGCCCTGGTCTTGATCAAGGTCAATGTCTTTCCCCCTGGGGCTTTTCTCAGCACATTAGTGACAGTGTCACAGATATTCTGTTGGTAAATCATCAGGTGCTAATTGAGCTCAGTGAAAAGTGGACTAACTAGGACCTGGGAGGCAGATCTCTGCATTCTGAAAGTATTCTGAAACTGGGGCAGGGTCGACCTCCATCCCTGTAATGAAGAGAAGGGAAAACAATACATATCTAAGGTCATTGAAAGCATTTCAGTCTTGACAACCGACAGAAGAGAAAGCATTTCCAACTGGAGTTACTGATGTTTATCCCAGACTATAAAAATCCCTGTAGTAGAATGAGATGCAAGCTGATGGGTGGAGAGCACGTGCAATCAGCAAGTCTACCTGACCACTTCAGCTTGTCTGGTCGGTTTCTGGTGGGCGTGGTAAGTGCCCAATTTGATGATGTTTCCTTGGTTTGCTGACCCAAGCAGACCACTCCAGTTGTCTCTGCTGCAGGTTGTAAACCCCTGGGCTGATGACGTTTAGTTTCTATCTGACGCTTCCATCTTTCTGCTACTCGCTATTTGGCTTTGTACCTTTGCTTGCCACATACCCAATAAACATACCCATCAAAACCAAAAGCATGATTATTGTAAATTATTCTCTGGACTGTACAGGTAGGGAAGCCATGCTCCTTTCTCCTCCCCTCAATCCACTGCTGACTGGGAAATGGGGTGCAGATGCCTCTACACAGTTAGGAGGGAAAAATAAGGTGTCTGCTGAGGTTTCTCATTCCTCACTCAAGGGTCTAGGTTGTGGTCTCTTTTTACACAGGCGAGTAAACTAATGTTTTTTGTTACTTTGTCCTGGGAGGAGACTGGCTCTAAGAAAAATCTTGTGGTGTGTGTGTGTGTGTGTGTGTGTGTGTGTGTGTACCATGTGCCCTGGCCTTGGCAGCATCTTTAGTGGTAGAAGGTGATTGCCTTCTTGACTTTCTTTTCCGTGAGTGCGCAGAGCTGGTGTTGCCTGAGGAAGAAGGAGAGGTAACAGCAAGCAGAGGCTAGTTCTTCAGCTCTCGGAGACATTCCAAGTGTGGCTGTCAGAGAAAGATGGCTAGATCCTCTGTCCTGACTTAGCTGAAACAAAGTAGAAACAGTTGGAAACCTTTCTTCTAATTGGTTAGCATCTGGGAAGCTAGCTGGCTGCTTTAGAAAGCGGTAAAGCCGGATGCTGAGATACTGCGTGTTGCCTGCGAATGTGTGTGTGCCCACCAGGATTGGGCTGTCATATCCAATTCACTTAACTGCTTTAATATGGGCTCCTGGATTGCTGGTAGCAGTTTGCTCATCTCCTCTCTGACCTGCTACTGAGGATCACCTTGGATCTGAGCAGCAACATCCTAGAGAAAGATTGAAATGCTCTCAGCCTTGTAACAGTCTCTTCTCACTGGATGCCTCTCTTCAGAGAACAAGGTTGTGTGTTCTTTTGTTCTCGTGGTGTTTCTAGGGAAGCCACACCCTTCCAGATGTGTGCCCGGTGAGGTGAGGTGCTTGTGTTCTTCCCTATCTCAGACGACTGTGGAGCATGCTTCCCACACTGAGCCTGACTTCAGGTTCTTCCTGTTTGTTAATTAGGCTCCAATTTGTTCTTGGTGCCAAACTTTAAAGCCTCCTACATTCTTTACCCAACTGTTTCTCTTTCCCATCAATCATCTGTACCTGGATTTAATTAAGCGCTCATAAAATGAGCAGAACATTGTGAGATGTGTTGTTAAGACATGAGCAAGGGAGGGAGTCAGGGAGAGAGGGAGGGATGGAGAGAGGGAGAGAGGGAGAAAGGGAGAAGGAGGAAGAGGGAGGGAGAGAAGGGGAGGGAGGAAAAGACAGGAGCAGAGAGAGATAGGGAGAGACAGAGAAACAAAAGACAGGGAGAGGAAGCAGTGACCCTGTCAGGACAGGATATATGGCAAACTCATGAGCAGCACATTGATAATTTAAGTAACTTAGCAACCATCTGATGCCAGGATTTCACCAGCAATATCTTCCTAAGAGGCAGTTCCAAAAGTCGGAAAATTCCCAAATAATCACGGGGCAATCTAGTGACCAGAAATTTCCCCATGAGCCCACAAGGCAAACTAAGGAAGCTGATCTCTCCTCTAATCGGTTTGTGTAAGCCAACTTATAGAGCATTTCATAACCCTAGCTATTGTACATGCTGTGAGCCAACTGAGTGGGTCTGGAGGAAGCTGTTCTTGGAGAGGCTGATCTGGGAACATCTGGGTGGAGTGACAGCTCACTCTCATGGCAGAAACCCCAGGACAAGGGAAGAGGGTCAGGGGCTACTGGAATCTAGACACCTTCAGACCAGTGCCATGAAGCATTCATGGGCCGACAGCCATTAGGGCAGTCTGTCTTCTAAGTCCCCTCTGTGGTGTCCTCTCTGCTCTCAGAGCATGGGAGAATAAGGTTGTGGACAGAGCCGGCTCTATGTACCCATAGTAAAGGAAGACTCCCGTTCAGTGTCTCCGTGAGCCAACACGCCTGTCCCAGACACTGACAATGGAAAAGATCCAAATGATTATTGTAATTATGCCTAAGAATTATTCAAAGTAACAAGCCTGTTTATGGTAAACACTGGAGAACTGTCCTGTGACATCACCCTCATTAAAGAAAATGACTTACTCGCATAACTGTAATAACTGCTTAGTAGCAGAAACCATGTCTTCTGGTGCCCTCTGTCCCTCCCTCTTTTCTCCCTTGTCCCAGCATGCACTGAACACATAAGCACATCCTCTTGCATACGTAGGCTCACACAGGAGTGCCCACAGGCTTCCTCGGAGAACTCACTATACACCTCCCACCGGCTGAAACCACTGTGTGACTCCAGGCCGGGTATGGCTGACTGGGTGTGGCATTAGGTGACCTTGGCTGAACATGAAATCTTCCAGGGGAAGTAGAAAAATCAGATTTCAGCCCTATCAACTGGGGTCTTTAAAGAAGGAGTTGTGTAGGCATGGCCATTGTTTTCTGATATCTAAGAACCCTGAGAATGAGGGGGCCACTCAGAAGTGCTGAGTCATACTGGAGGGGACACTGCCCCCAGCCACCCTGGGATTACCCCATTCTGAATCCTGGGAGGCTGTAAAGTGTCTATATGTAACTTCTTGTGTTCATTGGGCTGAATCATGTTAGGTTTTTCTTTCTTTCTTTTTCCTTTTTTGTTTTTTTCTAACTTGCTTCTAGAAGAATCTTTCCTAAAGTCACATGAGCAGGAAGTTCATGGTAAAATTTTCTGAGTTTTAAGTTTTTCTTAGTTTTACAGTAGCAGACCTTTAAAAAGGGGGGGGGGGAATATCTGTCTTACACTTGGAACTTACAGAGATTTCAGAAAATAAAATACAAAGCCAGAAAAAGCAAAAACAACAAACCAAAGAAGTTCCCAAACAGAACAGTTGAGAACCAATGGCAAGGATTTCCACTTAGTTAAACAGAAAGCCTATCTACTTTGTATCTTAAACACTGGTTACTTTTATCATAATTATTTCCTATGGGTAACAACGCAGAAACAATTAGTCTTCTGCAGGCTGGGTGGCACACCTGAGAGTACATAATTGAGCCATTGCTTCAGACGATGTCCTAAAACATGGCTGACACACGACAGGACAAGTACAAACAGGAGTAAGCTGGCAAACAGGAACCTTAGGAGAACATTTGGAAGGTGTTTTGCTGTAGGTACTATTCTGCCACCAGAGAAGTCCAGGTCTTTTATTACTTATTTCTGTGTATCCCAGGTTGACCTGGCCAAAGATAGCACATGGTTTCCTCTGTGCTGTTTGCAAAGTGCCCAGGAGGGACAGTTTCTGTTTTGCTGCTGTCAACTCAGAACACAATGTAGTTCCTTATTTCTCAGAAGTGTGTGCGGACACGTTCCACATTCAGAGCAAAGAGTGCCATCTGCTGAACCAAAGACTTCATTTCCTATAGCTGCAGCTGCTCCTGAGAGGCTTCCCAGCTGAGACCCCAATGGGCACTGTGGCTGCAGGGAAGTGATGGGACACAGAATGGAGGCGGTCAGGGATGGGCCACAGTGTCTGAATAAGAAAAGGGGCCTTTGAAAGCAGATGTCTTAATTTTTCTAGTTTGGAAAATGGTAATCTCCTAAACCTGAGCTGTAGAATCCACTGCACTGAACCAGCTGTGGAGGGAAGTGTAAATCTCTGCAGCTCTGTGGGCTCCCAGGAGTCAGAGCCTCAACAGAGGGGGCAGAAGGCCAAGGTCTATGAGTGAGAAAGGAAGGAGAGCCTGTTAAAACAACCCAGGTCACCATCAGGGCAATGAGTATGCACAAGGTTTTGTCTACCCAGATTGTGTGTGTGTGTGTGTGTGTGTGTGTGTGTGTGTGTGTGTGTGTGTGTTCTCGTGTGTGTTCTATGTGTCTCTGTGTGGGGTGTGCTGTCTATGTGTGTGTTCTCTGTGTGTGCATGCTGTGTGTCTGTGGAGAGTGAGTGGAGTCTGTTGTGTATCTGTGTGTGTGTGTGTGTGCATGTGTGATCTATGTGCCTCTGTGTGTGGGGTGCTGTCTGTGTGTGTTCTCTGTGTGTGCATGCTGTGTGTCTGTGGAGAGTAGGTGAGGTCTATTGTGTATCTGTGTGTATGAGTGATAGCTCTCCCCCACCCCCTGTGTGTGTGTGTGTGTGTCTGTGTGTGTGTGCTGTCTATTTGTTTGTGTGTAGTTCAAGGAACTTCTGCAGCTCCCCCCTTGTTGTGGTCATCCAGGCGGTAGCACTGTGTCACTCAGCTGCCCCTGTCTCTGGGGGAGATGAGCATGGTACTGTGCTAAAGACTCTGATTATTCTCTCTTTATTATATATTATAAATATGCCCATTGTCAGGCTCCCTGGATTAGTAGGTAAAAGAACTTGCTGAAAAATCCTGACAGCAGGAGTTGAATTCAATGGTGGAAGAAGGACGGAACTGACTTCCACAAGTTATCCTCTGATCTCTACACATGCGCTATGTTACATGTGTGCCCCTCTCACAAACACACATGAAAACAATAAAATAAAACATTTAAAAAATGTGCCCATCCCCCTGGGGGGAAAAACAGGAAATAAGTTTGGAGCTGCTTCTCTTCAGCTTCCTATATGTGCACAACTCCTTCTGTGCAATTTGCTGAGATTTAAATGGCAACATGGCAACAAAAGGTGGAAGAATGCACTCAGGGACCACAGAGGACCGCCAGCCTTGTGAGTGGTCAGGGGTGGGGTTTGCAGCCCTCTCTCAGGTTAGCGTTGGGTCTTCAGGCTGCTTCTGTTGTACCATGAAGCAAATGGTATAGGGGGGGGCGTGCATATTATCAGTGTTCATGGCTGCCATGGGCTGAGCAACAGGCTGCTGCAGACAGATGGGCCAAATTGAACTGTAGTATTTGAATGAAGGGCTGCAAATTCCAAGTGGAAGTGAGTGGAGACAGCCTACTCCCTGTCTTGCTGTGCTCGGAGGGGAAAACATTGAGATGTCCACTCTGAGCCTACGGGGCCCTGTGCAGCCCTGTGTCCATGTCGTCAGCTCATCTCCTCCTTCCATTGGGGGAAAGATTTACCTGCTCCATCCTTGGTGGGCTCTCCATCACTGTGACTTGTCACTCAGCAGCAGAGAAACACCACGGAAGCCAACTGGGCTCTCCACAGCACAGCCCTTTCACTCCCAGGAGACCTTGGGTTGCTCAGACCAGATGGCAGTGAGGAGCAGTCATCAGTGATTTCCACCTTGCAATGTGGTCCAGGAGGCGCCCACTCCTCTTCCCCCTCCACCTACAGTGGGGAGTGCCAGCAAGCTGATAGAGATGGTAGTAAAGGGCGCTATCTGAATGAGAAACTGTCCTGCTGAGGGCATTGACACCTTAGGGCTATCATGAAAGTGGCACGCACATATTTGAATACTTGTTCTCCAATTGGTAGAGTGCTTGAGAAAGATTAGGAGGTATGGCCATTTCAAAGAAAACGTGTTGTGTCACTGGAGGTGGGCTGTCTTCTTCCTGCTTGTACATCAGACGTATGCTTGCAGCTACTGTTCCAGCATCATGCCGTTTAGACTGCAGACATGCTCCCCATCACGATGGTCATGGACTTTGCCTTATGAAGCTGTAAGCCCCAAGAAATTCTTTCTTCTGTAAGCTGCCTTCAAGTGACTAAGACAATCAGTTACAAAAAACAGTAGGTTTCATTATGATAGTCCATGTCTATAACATGTTTTATTTCAAGAAATTTAATTTTAAAAAATTTTTTTCAGTGATTCATTATTCAAAAAAGCGTGTTGCTAAATCTCCATAAACTTGTAAAAGTTGTTTCTTCTGTTGTTGAGTTGTAGTTTCGTTGCATTTTATTTAGAAAAGATACCTGAGGGGCAGGTGAAATGGCTCTGTGGTTAAGAGCATTTATTCTTGCCCAGGACCTGGATTCAATTCCCAATACCCACAATGTGCCTCACCACAGCCTGTAACTCTAGTTCTAGGGGATTTAATGCACTCTTCTAATATGTGCTGGCACCAGGCACACATTGAATGCAGATACATAATGCACCAAACACTCCTACACATAAAACTTTAAAATCCAAATAGAAGAGCACATATTATTTGACTTTTGAAATCTATTGGTATTTCTACTTGAATAGCATTGGGTGTTCTGGTGTTGGCTCTGTGTGTGTGTGTGTGTGTGTGTGTGTGTGTGTGTGTGTGTGTGTGTGTGTGTGTGTGTGGGTCTGCATGCTCACATGTGTTCAGAGGTCATGGTTTTCTAGGGATATGGCTTCTTGATTGTTCTGTGGCATCCCTTCTTGTCTCTGCATTATTTTTGCATCAAAAGCTACTTTCCTGGTGGGTTCATTTCTGCCCATGTGCACTGTCTCTCATGCCATTCACTCTACCTCTGTGTTTTGACAGATGAAGTGAGTTTCTTGCAAGCAGCATATAATTGAGACCTTTGGGGAATCTATTCAATCTTTCTACATCTTTTACTTGGGAGATTTCATTCATTACATTGAAGCTTTTCACTTGGGAATGCACATCCACGCTTAGACCAAGAAGTGGCACAGGGTGTGTGGTGAGTCAGTAATATGACTCTAGCTCAGCCCAGCCTAGTACCCACTGAAATAAGCTAGTTCTTGGTGGCAGAGGGAGTATTGTCAGTTCCCTCTGTGTGGCAAAGCTACTATGGAGACTCCAGGCAGATCCCTGACTAAACTCTCAGCCAATGATGACTTTAGAGCTCTCTTATGCACTTGTGGTCGTGTGACCTAAGGAGACTCTCATTACTCTTGCCCTATGCCAAGTTCCCTTCTCTAGCTGAAGACCATGCCTGTGGTTACTAGTTTGCCTCATTCATCTCTGTGGTAGCATCTCAGCCTACATCCTAGAGGAATCCATCCCCTACACTTGTGC
Source organism: Acomys russatus (assembly GCF_903995435.1). Taxonomy (NCBI): domain Eukaryota; kingdom Metazoa; phylum Chordata; class Mammalia; order Rodentia; family Muridae; genus Acomys; species Acomys russatus. The sequence goes on from NC_067145.1 coordinate 31,800,315, forward strand.
TGTAGCTGTCTTTGGTTTGCATAGGGTTCTTCTCCCTCAACACCATCCCTTCCCAACCCCCAGGTTCTTTATTCACTTGAAAAAAAAGTGTTTGGACAGAATATGTAAAAAAAAAAATCACATCCAAAATTACTTATTTACTGACAAGTATGCTAACTTGTTTTTTTTGTTTTGTTTTGTTTTTTTTGTTTTTTTTTTTGTTTTTGTTTTTTTTGCCTTTTTTAAAATTTAAACTTTATTTTTAAAGGAGTACTTACAGAGTAGAAAGCAAGACAAACTCTCCAAGTGAGGCTTGGCATTTTGGAAAAGGACTGTGTTCCAGGTAGAGGGAATGACTCATTCAAAGGTTTTGGGTTTCTATGAAACACTGGGCTCTGACATTTCTTCTAGCTCTCACTTTCTTAAAGAGCCTCTCCAGATACCACTCCCACCCTGGAACATCACATGCCACCTGCTCCTAACCTTCGGCTTCCAGGCACATGTTTCCTTGCAGCTTTGTTCTGGGGTCTCTCGTTTACAGAAGTACTCATACATTCATGTTTGGATATATGCCCATATAGCTATAGATTCCTTAGTGTTTGATAGTGTTACAATGCTCTTATCTTTATTTAACTGGCCCACAGGTTCCCAGAGGACAAAGTCAGGCAGGGACCTATTAGCACCTCCAGTCTGGTATATATGACCTAAACTACCTAGTGAGTGGTTCAGAAGGGCTGAGTCAACCCCTTCCCCGTCCCCAGTACATAGTTGTCTCGTGTTCTTTTATGACTGTGTTTGTATGCATCCACGCCCTCCATCTTTTGCCTACTGGGAAAATAAGCAGACTTGTAAGATCTTAGGGCCCAGCAGAAGAAGCAGAAATGTGAACTGGCGATTGTAGTCAGATGTATTAGAGATTCATCAGAGGCGTGCATGGGAGGAACCCAGGAGAACCTGACAGAGCAGCTGAGAACTTGGAGAAGTTTCCAGAATGCTAACACTGCACCAGGTGTCCAGCCTCCAGGCACACTTGCAAGCTTCATAGTTTCTGGGGTCCTCTGCCTTCCATCATGTTTGCAAAGGTAACATGAAGGCTTCCTGCTCAGGCAGGCGTCTAGCCCTAGCTCAGGGGAATCAGTGCTGGTCTGGACTAAATGCATAGAACTTAGGGTTTTTGCCTAGAGTCAGAGAGTGCTCTGCTTGTTAAGTCCACCCTCTCAGATATTTAGCCATGACTCTCTCTCTCTCTCTCTCTCTCTCTCTCTCTCTCTCTCTCTCTCTCTCTCTCTCTCTCTCTTCCTCTCTCTCTCTCCCTCCCTCCCTCCCTCCCCCCTCTCTCTCTGATTTCTGGAGTCTGACCAGTCAAAGCAAAGTACTTGGGCTACCAGTGATCCAGTCACTAATTGATTCACCCATTCATGCATTCACCCAACCATTCATACATCCACTCATCAATTTCTCCATTCATTTTTATACATTTCTCACTCACTCATCCATCAATCCATCCATAGGCCCATCCGTTCTCAGAATCATTCACACTGCCAACAGTCACTTGTCATCTGGTCCTGGATACATTGTAAACAGGCATGACTCTGTGCTCCTAACATCTAAACTGAATGCCAAGGATAACATTTGCTGTGAGGATAGCTTGTTGACAGGATCACAAGGAGATGACACTGCAAGCAGTGCCATTTTTATTTGGGAACAGTACTGCAAAGGGCAAGCAGAGCATTGCTGTGAGAATGTGTATGCCATAGATGATGGGCACAGTCAACGAGGCTGCAGCACAGGTAAACTTCTAGAGGCAGAAATAAGGAGCCAGTCATGGGACATTTTGACACAATGATTTCAGTTCTGAGGATTAGTAACTAAAGTGGTACAGGTTTAAGGCTAAACAGACAGGTGCCGATCAAATAAAACTCCCCAAATGTGCTTCCATGGTGGCATTATGCAGCATTGTGGTCATTGGGCAGAGTTATCTGAACTCATCACTATGAAGCTATCAAAACCCCTTGCTGAGACTGGCACAGATGACCCCAACTTGTCTCTGACAACTGTCACAGGTGAGCTGTGTCTCCCTCCAATTACACCAACCTAGTTCTACCTGGGAAAGGATACTGCTGGCCAGGTGTTTTATACGGGACACACATGAATGTTCAGGCCACCCTTATTAGCCCAGGTGACTCACACAATGCAAATCACATAGACAGAATTTGTAAAATGCTTTAAGTGGGTTGTGATTCCTCTGTGTGTAAAAGCTATGGGGCTCCTGGAGATGTTGGGAGCTGAGGGCATGGTACACATAGGCTAAGGGATGCAGGAAAGGATTGATGTGTGTGTATGGGGGGGCACACGATTGCCATGGCCAAGAGTAGGAGAGTAAAACATACTGGGTCCTGTGTATCTAGACTCAACAAGAACAACTTCCTGGAAATGGATTTCCTGTGGGCAGGAACCTGGAGATTGCCACCCTGAGAGTGAGATCAGTGCCTGGGCCCCATTTGTGATCACAGGCGAAACTGTCTGACTGGTACAACTGTCCCTGGGCTCGTCAGTCCTGAGCAAGTCCACATCACTGACTTTCCATTTCTGTGGTGCATGAGTCAGCTCGCATATTGTAACAAACGTCACAGAGCATGTAAACTACAGGTGTTAACATTCACTGCCCCCTTCCGTTACTGTGGGTGTATGAGTCAGCTCGCATACTGTAACAAACAGCACAGAGTATGTAAACTACAGGTGTTAACATTCACTGCCACCTTCCATCAGTGGATGCGTGAGTCAGCTCCCACACTGTAATAAATGTCACGGAGTGAGTAAACTACAGGTGTTAACACTCACTGCATCCTTCCGTCACTGTGGGTGTATGAGTCAGCTCACATACTGTGAAAAACGTCACAGGGCCTGTAACCACAGATATTGCCACTCACCATCCTGGAAGCTGAGGTGGATGGGGACCAGCATGGCACCTTTAAAGCTCTGTCCTTGGTGGACAGATAAAGTGGTCTTCCAGAGTCCTCCCCTATGCCTTCCCTTGTGTGCGTGTCTATGTCCTGGCTTCTTTTCACAAATACTCCAGTCAGGAGTCTGCAAGGAGACCCCTGTGGGTAAGGGCTTTTGCTTCATAAACCGTGGTGTGAGTGGTAATGCACACAATGATAATAAATAAAAGTTGTTGTACATAAATAAATAAATGTTATGGATAAACAAATAATAAACACTGAAGTCAGATTAGAATTGGACTCACCCTTGTAACTTAATTTTATCTCAGTATCTTGTCTAATAAGATTGCTCTCTGGGCTGGGCTTGGTGGCGCACGCCTTTAATCCCAGCACTCAGGAGGCAGAGGCAGGCGGATCGCTGTGAGTTCGAGGCCAGCCTGGTCTACAAAATGAGTCCAGGATGGCCAAGGCTACACAGAGAAACCCTGTCTCGAAAAACAGAAAACAAAAAAAAAAAAACAAAAAAAAAAAAGATTGCTCTCTGAGGAGTCAAGCCACTGCTACAGACGTGAGGAACCCAGGTTGAGGGAAGACAGACAGCTGGATCTCTGTGGATCAGTGTAGACGCCACAGACCCCATCATGCCCCTGTGTGAACAAATTGGATAAGTAAGAGGGGTTTTTTTTCCACATCAGTGCAGTATCACTATAAGTCCTGGAATGTTTTATTGCTGGCACCTTTTGTGTGGAATTATATTCTGATTTATGATGAGCAGGCACTCTACATGACGGCCACGAACAAACCCTGGCCACCATGAATCCTTTGGCTGTGTTTCCCTTTCCAGATTACTTCAGTGACATCTCATGGGGATACTTTATAGAACCTTGATTCTTCAGGCAAGTGCAGGCTTATATAGAACTTGGAGCTGAAGGAGCCAAGCCTCTGCCTTGGGTAAAATATGAGGATCGTTTCCAAATTTCCTGAAGCAACAATGGATCTTGTCTCCTCCAACCGTGATTCAGGCTCTCAGTACCCTATAAAAATATATGAGTCTGTTAGCATCAAATGATTTGGTGGGTAAATTATTAACTAATAAAACACTTCCCCACCATACTCTACTATCTGGTATGACTCAATCACACAGAAGCAAATGAATGTTCAGCGCTGCAAAACAGTAGACATCGTGGAGAGGTGGTGTGTGAATGTTAAGAGGAAATGTTGTGAGGGTGAAAGATAAGACACAAATATTGGCAGAAGTCATGCTCCCTTCTCTTCCTCCCTCCCAATCTCCTTTCTCGTTCTCTGTCTCTTCTGACAGAATTGCATTGTTTAGGCCAAGCTAGACTGAAACTTGCAGAAATCCTCCTGCTTGTGTCTCCTGGCATTAAAGTATTTAGATTCTTTTTTCTTCTCTTCTCTTCTCTTCTCTTCTCTTCTCTTCTCTTCTCTTCTCTTCTCTTCTCTCTATCCCCTTTTTCTTCTTTCTTCCTTCTTTCTTCCTTTCTTTCTTCTTTCTTTCAGAGACAGTGTTTCTATATGTGAAGAATGATTATGTCTGAAGAGACAGAGAATGAGAAAGAAGGTTGGAAGGGAAGAAGGGAAGGAAGGGAGAGTGAGTCCTGCCAATATTTGCAGTTTATCTGTCTGTTCACTTTCACAACATTTGGCTGTCTTGTAGCTTGCTCTGTAGACCAGGCTGGCTTAGAATTCACAGCAATCCACCTCCTCTGCCTCCAGTCCTGGGATTAAAGTCCTGAGCCACTACTGTCTGGCTAAGTATTTAGTTTCTTTCCTTTCCTTTCTTTTTCTTTCCTCCCTTTCTTTCTTTTGTTTTGGTTTTTTGAGACAGTGTTTCTCCGTGTAACAGCCTTGGATGTCCTGGACTCACTTTGTAGACAAGGCTGGCCTTGAACTCATATCATCTTTGGCAAAAGTTAGTCTAATGCAATTTTCAAAAATCTAGTTCTGGATCCTCTGTGACAGACCTGTTCATTTTATTTTGGGAGGATTGTGGGAGAAGTTTGGCCGTGTCCCCTCAATCCCACCCCACCATGTCCTGAGCCTTGCATATGAAGAGACCTTCCTGGATCACACTGAGTTCCTATACTGTGTGACTTTTCTCTGGGGTTTAGCCAATGGGCAGCCTGCAGATGTCCAGGGAAGCATCCTGGGGCCTGGGATGTCTTTCCTCCCTGCCAGGCTGCAGATGGACACTCTGTCTGTCTGTAGGATTTCATTACCCAGGTTACACAAACTCTCCAGCTGCAAGTCTTATCCACACACAGTGCTCCTGGAATGAGCACTGGGGGAAGTGTTCTCAGTCACCAGGTGTGGTGGTTTGAATAGGTCTGACCTCCATAAGCTCATGTGTTTGAGTGCTTGGCCCATAGGGAGTGGCACTATTGGGAGACAAGGCCTTATTGGAGTAGGTTGGGCCTTGTTGGAGGAAGTGTGTCACTGTGGGGGGGGCACGCTTTGAGGTCTCTTATGCTCAAGCTACCCCCAGTGTGGCACACAATCTTCTTTTTCTGCCTGCAGATCAAAATGTAGAACTCTCAGCTCAGTCTCCAGCACCACGTCTACCTGTATGCTGCCATGCTTCTCTTCGTGGCGATAATGGACTAAAGCTCTGAACTGTAAGCCAGCCCCAGGTCAACGTCTTCTTTCATAAGAGTTGCCGAGGTCACGATGTCCCTTCACAGCAATAGAAACCCTCAGTAAGACACTGGGTCTCTCCTGGACAGGCCTCTGCAGGTCATGCATGAGTGACACTCTTCACTATTGTGTTCCACGTGAACCTCTTTTCTGATGCCCATGGACAGGTCTAAGTACCTTCTGTCCATCTCTCTGCTGCAAACCTTCTATGTCATTTTGGTGAGTGGTGACCCTTTAAAATACTATATGACTGCATTTTTGGAATCTTCTGTTGTGGGAACTCTGTACTTTGAAGAGATGACATGTAACTAGTATCAAATCTGTGTTTCTCCTCCGTCATTTGTGCATTTGCAGCTTCCTACACTCCCATCTAGTTTTCTATCTCATATCCTAATCCTATTGGTTTCTCGTTTGTTTACTTTTCCCCACTGTTAGTGTAGGAATGCACTTTATTTACATGTCTCCAGTGGTTCCACCAGGATGTTAGTGGGTGCGCTTGACTTACAGAATGTAAGTTAACCAGTATCTCTAACCTTTGCCCTGATTTTCCAACATTTTACTTTCAAGTATTTTTCTGCCTCTGCATCCTTTCAATTATCCGCCTTGGTCACCATTGCCCGCACGGTGTGGCTTATTATGCAGTGTGCTATGGCTTTTGGGAGCCCAGCCTTCCTGATACTTCTTTGCCTCAACTCATTTTGTAACAATTTACCTGGGTGTGAGTTTCTGGGAAAACTTTTATTTTCCCACATTTGGCAATCACGTCCCTGTAGCTTTGTGTTTCTTGCTGTTCTCAAATCCTGTTGGCCTAATTGCCATTTCTCTGGGGGTTTTCTCTGTCTTTGGGATGTTCACACTGCCTAAAGGATACCTGGCTGTGCCCTGGCTTCTCTTTGAGTTCTCAAATTCTGGCAGCTTGGGAGTGAGTTCTCTCTTTCCACCATACTGATTCAGGTCACTAGGCTTGGCAGCAAGCTCCTTTACCCACTTAGCCAACACCCCAGCCCTCTTTGGCAGCTTAGCCCACTGGAAGTACCTTTGACCTGGAGGAAACGAGATTCTTTCCCTCTCTTCCATAGCCAGGACGTCCACCCACCCTCCCACCGGCTCTCCAGCTAGTTGCAGCTAACTGCAGCTAGCTTTCCCTCTTACAGTGCAGTCTTGCTGTCCGCTCCCTCTCTCACAGGCCTGAGTCTTCCGATAGTGCTCTCAAACTGACAAATCGTGGTGTTAATTCCTCTCTCACAGATTAAGTCTTGAACCTGTGTGCCTTCTAACATTCCTTCAAGGTGGCCTAATACTCTGTTTCCTGTGAGAGGGAACTCTGTTAGTAACCTGGTAGAGCTTTGGTTTGCTGGCGTTTTCTTTGCCCAGGACATTCAGACAGCTGTGGTCCTGACATCTCTTGTTTGTTTGTTTGGTCAGTTTGTATCTCTCGTGTGAAATGGGCCATATACAGGCAGACTTTGTTTCTAGGCCACAGGTGGGGCTTCACTTTCAGGATCTGTTTTTTTTATAAGCCTTCTTCTCAAGCTCCTGGCCTATGGTCTTCTTATTTTTTCATGTTTTGTTTTGTTTTTCTTTTTCAGTCCCTCAGGAATCTCCATAATAATAAGACATGTAGTGGCCTCCTGCTTAAGAAGAGTTAACTCCAGCCTTCCATGCAAACAGGGGACCCTGTAGTCACCAGAGGGTGGCAGATCATTCTTCTAAGAGAGGTCAGGATGGGTGAAGGGTGGGGAGCGACCTGCTGGGCTGGAATACAGTGCTTGCCAGACTGGAAAAAAAGTGCCTTCCGTGAGGCCTGACACAGGCAGAGAGAGGTCAGCAGGACTTGCAGACCTGGCAACTGCCCGGAAGTGTGGTCTCCACACTGGTGGGACTGGACACGTGCAAGCTCAGTGGCCCAGGCCTGTCACGTGCCCTTCGTTTGGTAACCTCCTAGGAAGTGCCTCTGTGCTCTGTGTGGCTTTCACCTTCACTTTTGGCTACCAACACACAACTCTTTGTGCCCTCCGGTTCAGCTTTGTAGGTGTGCGTATACATTCTAGTCTGTAAACTTTAGCTTTTGGTGGCGGTATGGGGAGCAAACAGCTTTTGCTTCCGCTCAGTCCAGAGCATGTGAAAACCAAATAATTTTGTTTAAATATGTGATTAAAAAAAAAAAAAAACAAAAAACAAAACAAAACAAAATAAAAACTGTGCAATGACTCCAGTACAAAGAGCTCATTTGATGTATTATGTCTTTTTCTGTGGATGCCTATGCTCAGTATGGCTTTCTACATGGCACCACGACATATCGCCAGTGAGTCAGGACCTTGCACAGAGGCTGTGCAACATGTTCTCAGCTGTGGGCCAAGTGAAACATCAGGAGTGGGCATCAGGCTGGGCTTGCTCTTGAAAGGTCTTCCTCTCCAGTATGCAGACACATTTTTTGGAAACCTGTTTTGATGACGTCTTTCAGAGGCCATGAGCTGCTCTAAAGGGACACTGAGCTTCTCCTGATGGAGCAAGCATCCTGCCATGCCTGCCCTCCTTCTTGGCAGGGCACACCTTTTCTTCTGTCTCCAGAATTTCTCCATCATCCCTGGGCAGCTCTAGCTGAGCTGACCCACCACTGCCACCCTTTCCTGAAGCCACTCCTGCCTAGGGCTATCCCTGTCCCAGCTGGAGCCACTGGCTTGTGGAGTGAGGAGGAAATTTCTCCCTTTCGCAGCAGATCCCACAAGCATCTTGTTCTGTCCTCCAATGAAGAAAGTGGGCAGGATGGGACCAGTCTGCAGCCTGGAGCCTTCTTAGCTCTAGTTCACCATTACCCCCCTCCCCAACCCTCATGTCAGAGCCAGGACACCCAGCCTGCAAATATCACCTGCATCCTAACCAACAGGCTGAGACCTCACAGAGTTAATTAGCATCCCTCCTCTCCTCACCCACACCCCCAGGGCGACTCACAGAGCCCTGCACATAATTAGCTGATGATAAATATTTGTTGAACTGAAATGAACTCTCTGGAAACAGCGATTTAAACATGATTAAGTAGTTTCTGAGCGCTCCAGGTCGTCCTTACGAGCTGTAATGATTCTCTCTTCTTACGCTGCCTGGATGCCCCGGGGATGGCCTTCTGTTCCCATCTCCATCACTGCTTCTTTCTGGCCAGCCTGTTTGTCTCTCTCCTTGGGGAGAGCTACTGCTCCTCTGACCCCTTTGCCTGTCCCACACTGCTGGGCTTTCCCAGGGAGGAGGCTAGGCAGACCCATCTGTCACTCATCACATTCCTAGAGCAACAGCCCAGGCCCCATTATGCAAGTGCCCTGTCTCCCAACAGAGTGCCTTACACTGCGGCTCTTCCTTGGCTGATTTCTAGGTCTGTAGCTACAGTGTAGATGGTCCTGGAACCAGAAGCCTTCCCACTGTCCAAGCAGGGATTGATGGAGGCTACCTGTTAAGGGGTGAGAGTGTGATAAATGCAAGACTCATCAAGCCTGCTGTCTGCCATGGTATGGTGCCCTTCAGAAGGTGCTGCCCACTCCCTCCTCATTGGGAAGAGTTCAACTTAACACAAGGGGTTTTTCATTGGCCTCTAAACCCTGCAAGCTGCAGGGCTGCACCCACCCGCAATTTCATATGACTTACTGTCTCTGGAGCTTGTCTCAAGGCTGTTTTAGGACCTCCAGAGAATTTGAAATCTTCTGCCATCCCTGCTGGCCCTGTCCCTGTGACATGCTGGTAGAAGCCATCAGTATGAGAGGAAGACCAGGGCCATGCCACCTTTGACCCACATCCTGGCTGTCCCATGTCACTTGTCTCAGGTGCCAGGGGTTACAGCTGGTTCTTTGAAAGTTCTCAGGTCTAGATTTCCTCAGCAGCACCCCTGGACTTGTACTTAGCAGCACATCAGGGCCCCTTCTTTCTAGAAGCAGCAAGAAGATTGTTGTTCAGTTGTGGGGTGCAGCCCTGTGAGGTTTCTGGTTTCCTGCTTCTTCTATCTATCCCTCAGGACCCTGTGCTCAGCTGAGACTGGTGTGATGTAGCTTTCACACACACGTGGGTAGGAGGCAGTCTGCCATGTATCTGGGTCAATGTCACTACAACGAGGCTCTAGGTACACTTGCTGGAACGGGGAAGGTCCTGAGCCTGGAACTTCTGGAGCCCTCAGACACTGTGGCCTCTCTGCGGAGCAGTCTCTGTCATGCTCAGATGTGAGCAGTGCCTAGGCTGCACTCAGGGACACAAGGGAGAATCGCTGGAGTGATTGAAAATTGGATAATTACATCTGATTGTTGGAAACATGATTCAGAGCAGAAGTTCAAACTGGAGACGGAACAGACAAGTGCAATGTCTGACTTCACAGTGTGATCTCTGTGTCTTAGACACCAAGGCAGAAGAAAATGTTGTGTGTACTTTTAAAAATTAATTAATTTATTCACTTTACATCTATCCTCTCCTCCAAGCACCATCCTCTCCTCTCTCCCCCTCCCCTATTCCTCAGAAAAGGAGAGCCCCGCCTCCTGACTAACCCACCCTAGCTCATCAAGTCACATTAAGACTGAGCAAGTCCTCTTCCCCTGTGACCTGTCAAGGCAGCCCTGCCAGGGGGAGTGATAAAAAAAAAAAAAAAGCAGACAATAGAGTCCATGTCAGAGACAGGCCCTGCTCCCCTTACTAGGGGACCCACATGAAGCCTGAGCTGCCCATTGGCTACATCTGTGTAAGGGGTCTAGGTCCAGTCCATGCATGGTCCTTGGGTAATGCTTCAATCTCAGCAAGCCCCTCTGGCCCAAGTTGGTTGGCTCTGTTGGTCTTCTTAAGGAGCATCTGTCTCCTCCAAGTCCTTTTTTCCTTCCTCCCACTTTTCACAACACTCCCTATTTATCGCCCAATGTTTGGCTAAGTTTCAAAGTACAGCATTGCTTGGTGGAGCCTCTCAGAAGACGACTCTGTTAGTCCCCTGTGTGCAAGCATAGCAGAATATCGTTAATATTATCAGGGGTTGGTTCTCTCCCATGAGATGGGTCTCAGGTTGGGCTAGGCATTGGTTGGACATTCCTTCAATCTCTGCTCTATCTTTATCTGTGTACCTTATAGGCAGGGTAAATTTTGGGTTAACGTTTTTTTTTGTTTTGTTTTTTGTTTTGTTTTGTTTTTTTGCATGTGAGTTGGTGTTCTTCTCCCTCCACTAGTAGTCTTTTCTAGTTAAAGGGTGTCCTCTTCAGTCTCCATAACCTCTACTAGTAGGAGTCATCTATAGCCACCCCATATCCTCCTAGAAACCTACCCTGTCTTAGGCTGCTATATTTCCTGTGTTGATAAAAATGTACACTAAAAATAAATAAATAAATAAATTCACAATACAGAAAGAAGAACAGGAGAAATTTTGAATCTTCAAAGATACTTTTCACCGCAGGCAATGCACTTGTGATCTGCCTCCCTGTAGTTGAGTCACAGGCACTGGCCATAGCTGTGTTGGCCAGACATGTGGGTACTGACCATCAGTGCAGATGACCAGCCATGATGCCTTTCTTATACTGATGCAAACTTATAGTGCTGTGTACAGACAACTGCCCAAAAGACCTTGCCACACTGAGACATTGACTTTCACTCTTTCTAATCCTATGACACAGGGAAATGTGTAGGCATTGAGCAGATGCAGCTTTCAGAGCCCACTGACTGGGGAAGAAGCTTGACAAAGCCATGGTTAGGTCTGGAGATCTGCCTGCATGCCTTTGAGGAGCCAATCACATGACATGCACAGTCCAAGCTGCCATGTATCATTCATCACTTCTGGTTAATGTATCTATTTCCCAGTTCTATAGTCTTCTCTTTATCTCTGCATAAACCCACTCCCAAGCCTCACCACTATAATGTGGAAGAAAAGCCATCCTGTGCATCACTCAGGCACCCGCGCTCTTCCATGAGACACTTGCTGGTTTTGTTCCTGAGTCTCATATACCAAGCGGAAGCCATGTGTGCCATGCCCCCCCTCCTCACTGCCCTTTCATCTCTTCAAGGAACCTCAATAGTCTTTACCCTGAACATTCATCTCCTGCTGAAGTTGGCAGCTGTGTAGACAACCCTTTGTCTGTGTGTACTAGTGGCTGTAGAGGCATGCCTAGCAGCAAGCATACAACTAACAGGTAGTCTGGGTACCATAGGTGTCCCTGCTTCTGCAGGCTCTGAGATGGCCAATGCTGCTGATTTAAGGTTCCTGGACTTTACATGGCAGTAGATGGATGTGTGCTCTTTGCATCTGCAGACGCCATCAAATAAAATGAGTTTGCCATTGGTTTAGGGATTCTAGGAGGGTTTCCATCATTCCACATCTTTTCATCAGGGATACATGCTTGTGCCCATCTTTCTGCTGCAATGAAATTCTATCTCAGTGTATGTGTGTGACAGCTGTTGCTCAGACAGTGCTGACACAAGCACATGGATGGGAAGTAGGATGATGACTTCTGGGAAATGGGTAGCACTGCTCTATCATCTTCTGCTCATGTGCACCCATGGATTTCCCTCTGTGTATCTTGCCTTTGATCTGATTCTCTAGAGAGGACTCCCAAGTAGCCATAGGACCCTTCAGCCTCGGTGGAGGAAGGAGATGAGGACAGCTGATGCTTCAGTGGTACTGGTAGGAACGAGAGAGTGCTCAACCAATGCAGGTTGGGGATGTTGGCTCATTGTAGAGGGCTTAGTTCCCAGAGAGTGGCACAACACAGAGGTAACTGGATTGCAAGGGGATTGACCTCACTGATGAACTAAACCATAGATGGAATGACAGCAGATGGGCTTGCTAGGGGGTATGCCCATAGGAAGAAGTGGGATACAGGAATTGCTCTGAATATATATCTTGCTTTGCTTCCCTCTTGTCTCTCTGATCACCACAAGGTGCCTCCACCAGCTTTCCTCTCTGGAACCTTCCCAACCACAGGTCCACAGAAGGACCAACCACATGCTGAGCCCTCTGAGACTTCTGGCACAGGGAGGCCCAGCTGATGGATGGGACAGTAGGTGGCATCACAGTCTCTGCAGAGTCTGTTCTGGTTCATCAGGTGAGCAGGTAGGTAAGCAGCATGCTGGCATATGACTGTCACCCAGCACGGTGTCACAGAGAGACACAAAGGGATTCTGAATAACGAGTAGCTGACCCCGTGAGTCTATGAAGACATTTACTAGCCTGACTCGAGTTATACCCATGGTGACTTATGCTCAAATGTTATTCAGTTCAGCAAATTCCCATGGCAGTCATACACTTAGACCAGGACCATGTGGAGAACAGAAAGCTAGCAGGGCGCATTCTGCTTCTGCAATGCAGTGCTCTCCTCCTCTCCCTCCACCACTCCCCCCGCCCCCACCAAAGAAGGCTGCACAAAGAAATGGGCCTGGCTCTCAGAACTGGCAAAGACACTGTGCTTTGTATTTATTTTTCTAAAAATTTTTATAGTAAACACTTTCTCTGTTTTCAATTATTTGGGGTTTTATTCTGTCTTATTTTTATCTGTGAGGACAGCACATGTCCCAAGAGGATGCAACGAGTCTGGTGTGGAATGACAATCTTCACGACGCCAGGAAATTCCAGTCTTGCATGCCAAGGCTTTTTCCCCGTATGGAGCAGAAACCCAATAAAGGGAGTCAGATCAAGAAAAAGGTGCTTTATTTAGTGTGCACAGGGGCCAGGTCAGGAGACCCTGTCCCTGAGTTGACTGTGCCTGCCTAGGGTCAGAGGACCACATGGTCTACTTCTGACACAGGTCCTTTGGGCCTGTTCCCTCTTAAAGACCTCACGCAGTCCCTTGCGGCCCAGGTGCAGACACAGCCTGGCAGCTTCTGTTTGTCAGAGATGGTGTTTCACACGGTTTAGGTTGCAAGCTTAAATTAGCATGTCTGATAAGAGAGGACGCATCTTTTTCTTGTCAGAAGGGTGCCCTGTGTGGCCACTGCAGCCAGGACAGTGACCCCAGCTTGGGCAGCAGTGGTAAGGCGAGTCGTCCCTGGAAATTATTTATCACTTGAGAAGGTCACCCCATTTCAGCCTCCCAGGCCCCGTGCATCTAATTGACACAGCAACAATGGCCCATGAACTTTTGATCCAATTAATTGTTAATGAGTGGTCTGATTAGCAAGTAATAGCCTTTCAGATGAGCCGACTGCCTTCCTCTCCTGAGAACAGAGGGATAACGCAGAGGGAAGAATAAAAGGGGCTGATGTTTCCCTCTTAAATAAGTCGCTTGTTCCTTGCTGTTAACTAAAGTTAATGACAAAGTTTGGTCAGCCCAGAAAGTCACCCAGGCGCACGACCACGCTGCATGGGGTTCTGACAGTGTCGGGAGTGCGTCGTAAAAATTCATAAGGATTTTTAGGGCTCTGAGGACAGTTCATGGTATATAGTTCCACTGGGCCAGCATAAAGCACAGGAAAAAAAACAAACTCCAGGTTTGTCCTGTGCAATCAGTCTCCCTTTCCTCCAAAGTGAAGAAGAAGTTTTACTTTTCTAATGACTAATGGCTTAATGCTATCGATAAAAGTAGTAATTGCTGCCACTGGAAGAAGTGTGTGCAAACTCACCATGCGGGGCTCACCTCCAGAGGGCGCTGTTGGTGACAGCCTGGTTGGGTGAGAGAGGCTTAGAAGTTGAGAATTTTGCCAGGGGCTCTGATATAGACTGTGCATTTGTGTTCTCATACTCCATCCTTAAAAAAAAAATAAAAAAATAAAAAATAATGGGCTCTTCCGTTCTAAATACTTCAGTTTTTTGTATAGTGAGATTTAAAATTGTTCTTCCAAAGAGCTACGCCACTCTACCTGAGTCCTCAGAAAAGAATACAAGATCTTTATGGCTGAATAGTATTCTATTACACACAGCGAAACTGGCTATTTGCACCAAGATGGACCAGGGGGCAACGTGTAACGTGAAATGCACCAAATTCAGGAAGACAAGGATTTAGTGTCCTTTTCACATGTGAATGCTATGGAGTCAGCCTGGATAGGTAGCTTTATGATGAACAGCGTTTGAGATGAGTTGGGGTGGAAGATGTGTGGACATAACACAGGGCCCAGAGTGCTGTGGCATTAGTGCATACTAATAAAGATAAAAGGAGCCCAAAGTGCTGCTCCCAATTGTTTCTACTGGAGCAGAGTTGCTTCTCTGGTGTTGACTGGAGTCACCGTGAAGTCACCAGACCCAAAACAGCAGAGAGTGGTTCTGTCTGCAATAGCAGGACATAAGCTGGCATCCCAGGCTCTCCTAAGAGTCACTCTCAATTCTGGATGTCACTCTCTATGTGACATTGTTGAAGCTTCTGCAGGAATTTCACCTTCTGAGTGGCTGTGTGGTGCTCATAAACCCACTGTTGTCACTCCAGACTGTTAATCAGTCCCTCCCATCAGCCCATGCATCCTGGCTGCCTGACTTGTCAGGTGTGTGACCTTTAACCAGCAGCCCCACCCCTCGGGAAACCTGCACCTCTGTCCCTGGGAACCACCAGTCTGCTCCAGGGTGGGACATGCAATTCACTCTGCAAATGGAAACGGAATAATGTCCTGTGGGTGACATGGCTGTAGGTAACAGGTCAGAGTGTACCACAGGTTTGTGTGCTCTAGTTTAATTTAATGACCCCGATGAGGTCAGTGGTGTTGGTGACTCAGAATGCAGGGCAGAGTGGAGCCTGGGGTGAGCGGGGAGGGGCCGGTGCGTATCTCCACTGACAGGACAGCAGGGCCATGTTTAGTCATTGTGTTGGTCTCATTTCTGTGGCTGTGATTAAAAAACAACATGAGGAGAAAGCGTTCATAGTTTATAGTTTCAAGTTATACTCCGCTATTGTGGAGAAGTCAAATTGGCAGGAACATGGAACAGTTGCATCTGTCAAGAGCAGAAAGGACCGCACACGCGCATGCTCATTTATTGCTTACAGGGCGTCCACTCATACCGCTCAGGACCCCTTGCTAAAAAACGGTGCTACCCATAGGGAAGTGGATCTTTCCACATCAATTAACACACAGACATGCCCATAGGCCAGGCCAATATAGACAATCTCTCACAAAGACTCTTCCCCGATGACTCTATCCCATGCCACATTAACCATTAAGTCTACTGTCGCAGTGTCCCTGTCACACTCAGCTTTGTCTCCCCCACTGGGAAACACTCATTGTCTGCTTAAACAGCGTGTGTTTAACCCTGGCCATTTCTGTCTACGTTAGGCTGACCCAGGCCGAGCCCCTTGTCTGCAATGAGAGGAGGCCATGTGTGTGCGCATAGTTGGGCTCAGGGACACAGGAATCAGATGCCTGGTCACTGAAGTTTGTGAGAAGCAGTCAACAGAAGCTGTGCCTTTGGAAGCAACAGGTAACTTACAGGGGTGTGGCGAACTCCCACTCTAATGGCGTGAGGCCTCCAGTGTGTCTTATAGCCAACAGTCTGCTCTCTACAGGGAACTCCACCACCATCTCCAGGAACCTTTTTACACCTCACCATGAGATCGATTTATCAACCCCATCCACCCACTCTGCCCACATGCCCTGCTGGTTCAGGCAGAATAGGAGGAAAGGAGAGGATCTGACGGTGCAGCCATTGGCTACAGAGAGGCCTCCCTAGAGAGGACCTGTTGAAAGGGCCCTTATGGGAAACCTTAACACGGGACAGCTAAATAATTCATGAAACAGTCAGATTAGTTACACCAGAAATAACTTGAGATGTTGACATTTGCTTTTCAGCTATCTAAAACAGGTACTAATGGAGGAGTTGAAAGTATGGGAAATAAACAGCACATTCAGTACCATGTGGTTAACTGGCAGTAGGATACCAATTTTTTTAAATTTTATTTTATGTGTATAGGTGTCTGGCCTGCATGCATGTCAGTGCACCGCATGTGGACATGATGCTTATGGGGAACAGAATAAGGCATCAGCTCCCTGGAGCTGGAGTTATAGATGCCTGTGAGCTGCCTTGTGGCTACTAATAGCTGAACCTTGGTCCTCTGGAAGAGTAGCCAGTGCGCCTAACCTCCAAGTCACTCTTCAGCTCCAGTAGGGTTACTTTCAAGCCCACAAATTATGACTCTCAATAACTACATGGATTAGTCGGGCTGTCCCACGAAGCAGAGCACATCAGACATACAATTAGGAAAGATGTACTGGGACTAAAAGCTGTGCACAAACAGATATTATTGCTCACGAGAAGTTTTACACCAGTCCCACCCC
The DNA here is from genome assembly GCF_903995435.1 of Acomys russatus. NCBI lineage: Eukaryota > Metazoa > Chordata > Mammalia > Rodentia > Muridae > Acomys > Acomys russatus. The sequence continues at coordinate 31,817,084 of NC_067145.1, forward strand.
TCCACCATCCCTATAGAGACCTCATAAGGTCTCCCTCTGCCTCCTCACTGCCTCACAGGGGAGCTGAGGCAGCCGAGAGGCTTTCTGAAGTATCCATAAAGGACACCGGTCCAATCCACCACCATATCATGACCCTTTAACTTCTGTACTTAGGCAGCCCACATTTTGGATTCAGGGGTCATTTCTTCAAACTCCTTTGTCCGTACCTTTCCCGTGCCCTCCTCTCTTTATTATCCTTCTTATCTCAGCCTGCCATAGATTCCCAGGCCACGGCACCCAAGCCCTACTCGTATTTCCCCTAAGCTTGCCTGCCACCTCCCACACAAAGCGGGGGTGGGGGGTGGGGGGGTTGGTGCGCTCCTGGTCCTAACAAAACCATTTGCTCACTTCTTGATCTGAAGGGCACGTGCTTTCAGGACAAGACAAACAGCTTCAGTAAATAGACACACTTACAATGCCACATGAGAAGAAAAACGCACTTTGCCATTTACATATTTTTACTTCAGCTAAAGTTTAGAAGTGTGGCCATGGACATAGTGAGCGCCGGGGTGGGGGTAGGGGTGGGGTGTGCTAGTTCCCTACTAGTCCTAATGTGCTTTCTATCGCCATGTTGTTAAACTTAAGGATGAAAGTCTTCAGTAAGGAAGTCAGGGCAGGAACCTGGAAGCAGGCAGTGAAGTAGAAGCCAGGAAGGAGTGTGGCTTACTGCCTTGCTCCTCGTGGTTTGCTCAGCTTGCTATCTCATATAGTCCAGGCCTGCCTGCCCAGAGGTACCACTGTCTACAATGAACTGGGCCTTCCCACATCCCACATCCATCATTTAATCAAGAAAAGGCCCCACAGAAGTGCCCGCAGGCCAATGGGATGGGAGCATCTTCTCAGTCCCTGTTTCCTCTGACCAGATGACCCTGGATGATGTCTAAACTAACCAGCGCCAGGTGTCCCTGATCACAGAGTGATCCAAGCATTCTGTGCCACTCTCTCCTCCAGCGCTCCACTCCCGTGGTTTCTGCACGCCTCACACACCCCACTGGGGAGCCACAAAGCACAGGTGGCAACAAGAAGTTGAAGATGAAACTTGAAACACACACACATATGAATAACTAAGCTCCACAAAGTGACTATCCCATGTGGACAAGAGAGGCTGTTAAATCTGGAGTAACTTACCTAGTGACACATAAACATGGGGCAATGATGAGAGGGACAGGGAAATTAGGTCAAAACTATAAATTATTTCCTCATATGAAGATAGTATCTTAAAACATGACTGTGGTCCTAGGTAAAGTGGAGATGGCGTAAAATTCTCACTATTCATCAATAACAGGCAATTTTGATTATTTCAAGCCAAATGACTTAACTGTGAGAACACTGTGATCTCTGATGCTTATCGGCACTGAAGGTATGAAGCTACTAATTGTCATGTTTTGCTGCACTCTCTCCTGACCAGATGCTGCCTCCCCACCATCCGGAACAAATAAATTACGCCTGCTTACCCAGAGGCAAGTTAGAAGCATGGTCAGGCCAGGTGTTCCTGCCCTTAGCAATAAAACAACCCGGAGCCCAGAGTCTGGGACACCAACCAGTAGGAATCTCCAAGCTAAGGGATGAGACAAGAAAGCTACAGAGTAAGGGAGCCAGAGTCCCATGTGGGGTTCCTTATACTTCTCTGGCTGGAAGCTGTGCTGCAAGTGGGCAAGGTGAAACTCTGAGCAGCTGCTAAGGACCCAAGGCCAGGAGGAGATACTAAATATGGAGCGCCCAGGAGAACTGATCCAGAGGAAGGATGGATGACCAGGGGGCAGCTGACCCAGGACAGGCAGAAGAGACCCAGGGGACAGGAAGAGATAATAGTCCAGGGAAGGAAGACAGAGGAGAGAGCTGAGTCAGGGAGAGGCACCACAAGGAACAGGCAGCCTGGGAAAAGCAATCTGGGGACAGGAGACCCAGGAAGGAGGAAATTAGGTGAAGAGGAAACCTAGGGGAACAGACCTTGGGAGTTCCCTGAAGCATCTTGGATGCTGGGAGTTCCCTGAAGCATCTCAGCAGTAGCCCTGGTAGCACAGGGGTCTGTCAGGCCTTGGTCGTCCCACCACTGTGAAGCCTGGCTCAGCAGTGAGGACCAGAGCACAGCTCACTGCATACCTGCCTTAGCGAGGTATAACTCAAGTTTGCAGAAAGTGAGAGCAGCCAGGTCTTAGCTCCCACTATGAAATGCTAAACCTTATAGAGAAAAGTCTTGGCTGCTGTTTCTGAGGACATTATCTTCCATCAGAAAATACTGGAAGCGGCAGGGCATGGCGGTGCCCACCTTTAATCCCAGCACTTGGGAAGAGGCAGGTAGATTGCTGAGTTTGAGGCCAGCCTGTTCTACAAAGAGAGTTCCAGAGCAGCCAGGGCTACAAAGAAACCATGTACCCCCCCCCCCCAAAAAAAAACTAACTAACTAACTAATCACTGGAAACAGCTTTACCAAGCAAAGACTCTAAAGCCGCTGTTATAAATGGACTTGAGGAACCACACACATTCATATGAAGGAAGTGAAAAAAAGCACAGTTATGGTGTGACAAATGGACCCTTAGCACAGAAACGGGGTGCATAATGGAGACAACATCGACAGCAGCAAAAAAAAAAAAACATTCCAGAAGGAAGAAGACAAATAAACAAAATAAAGCCTTAGCGGATAATTATTAAGAGCAGAATGTAGATAATGGGGAGAAAAGGCAACTTCCTGGAGGAAGAAGTAGAAATGATGTCACCTTGAACCCAGAGAGAAATGACCAGGATGAGACTGAGGCTGGGATCTGAGAAAGAAGCGGGTGCTCAAACAACAGCAAAGGGGACCAAGGGCCAAATGAACTTGACTGTGATCCTAAGACATCAACTAGCACAGCTAAGAGGATCTGGTAAAGGGTAACAGAGACAGAGATAGACAGGGTGACAGAGACAGAGAGACAGACAGACAGACAGACAGAGACAGACAGGGAGACAGACAGACAGAGACAGAGACAGGGAAAGAGACAGAGAGACAGAGAGACAGAGACAGAGAGACAGAGACAGAGAGACAGAGACAGGGACAGAGACAGAGAAACAGAGACAGAGACAGGGACAGAGACAGAGAGACAGAGACACAGAGAGCAGAGGCAGACAGAGAGATAGAGACAGAGACAGAGACGGGGACAGACAGACAGACAGATAGACAGACAGACAGAAGCAGTAGATGCTGCACAGCTAAGACACAAAACAACCAACTAACCACCTAACACCAAGAGAAAAGTAAACTCCACCGACAACTGTGGGGTCCTTTACAAAGAGAAGAGGAAAGAGGACTGATTGGGATTTTGAAAATCTGAGCATGTTTGGTTCGAGAACATAACAAAATTCAAGACATGCTTGAGGCGTTCTACAGGACGTTGTTGGCCAGAATCTGTAAAAGTGGGAACCAGATGGGTGACTCCGAATACTTTGTTTTCCTGCTTCTAACTTACTTAGAAGGCAAAAAAGGCTTTATTCAAATGAAAATCAGTACCACCCCGTGGGGGAGGATTTTGTCTCTCTAAAAGCAGAAGAGGACTGCTATCACAGCGGGGTGGAGATACCTATAAGAAGTGCTGTTCACAGGAGTTGCTTCACGCTGAAGTTGTGAACAGCCAATGCTCGCTGGGAAGTGAGGAGAATCCGACAAACCTGAACAGGCTCTTGACAAGCTAACGGAAGCCTAAAGCCACTATAGAGCAGCACTGAAAACAGCAGAGACGGAAGACAATGGAGTAGAGTAAAACAAACAATGAGCTGCTTAACACAAGGAAAATGGCCGTGAGATCCACGCAACAACCAAAACGAACGAGTAACTGGACAGCAGAATGGGCGTGGCCCCACCGCATCAATGGCTTTACATTTGTTTGCATGAATTCCTCATGAAAACTGCTAAGACCAAGGCTAGTAAGAAAAGTGAGACCAAAGACAAACACTGAAAGTGAAAGGAGAGACTGGACACACCTTGCAAAAATTATCATGAATAAACTCTTTGCCAGGTATGGTAAGCTGGCCCAAATCTGCTATAAAATGCTAGGGTCTTCAAAAGAAACAGGAGGTACAAGAAAAAGCAAGCCATAGATGTGAGAAAATAGTCAGTATACATACATGTGACCAGAAAATTCCCTAAGGATGCTTATCTGTGTATACATATGCTCATGTGTGTATATATAAATATAGTTGCAAATGCATATATGTGTATGTGTTTGCACAATGCATATTTGTGTAATATATGAATCCACTTGCTGGTACACACATATACTCAGACCATGATACAATCTTATAACAAGAAAAACATCACACTAAAAATTAGTGGACCAAGTCACACAAAAAGCAGGACACATTAGCATGAGTGTCCGTAACATCAGTACCTTCACAGGAAAATAGGGGCTGAAGCTAGGAGAATCCCAGAAACTTCTGGTTCAGCTGATCATGGTACACACAGCACCAACAAGGAGATCCCGTCCCAAACAAGGAGGAAGGTCTCCATGTCTCTCTTGGGAGTCTGAAATGGCATATCTAATTTTCAAAGATATTATAAATACATTCTTTGCAACTTTGAAGTGCCTACAAATAGGACCCGTCTCAAATTGTCAGATGAGTATTACTCACAGCTGTGTCGAGTTGGGAGAACATCTTTGCAGATGGATAATTAAATTTATTGTAGTGATACAGGAACAGAAGAGTACCCAGCAACACAGATGAAGGTTTGCTACCAAGGGCAACGTGAAGAACCTCTGCAAACTGTGTTCAACAAGAGGAACCATTTCTAGTTCAATAGAAATGATCATAATGAGTGAGCTAACCCAGAAGCAGAAAGACTCAAATGGTATATACTCACTTATAACTGGACACTAGCCCAAGGGGCAAGTCCCATGAAAATCTGCACCTAACCAGGAAAGTGGGATAGAGGTGAGAACATCCTATTGAGACTCTAGGTGAGAAAAATATAGGGGATAGGGAAGTAGGTGGATCCAGAGGGTCCTAGAAACCTACAAGAGGAACATTATGATGGGTGGATCTGAGCCCAGGGGTTCTGCTTGATCAAAGGCACCAACCAAGGACAAAACACGCAACCATCATCAAACCCCTACCCAGATCTAACCAAGGGACTGAACATTCTCCACAGTTAAGTGGAGACTGGGGCCTGACTGTCACAGGATCTCTGGTGCCCCATATTTGGCCATGTCCCTTTGGTGGGGAGGCCCAATGGCACTCGGAGGAAGGATAGAGGACTACCAAGAAGAGACTTGATACCCTAGCATCATATTCAGGGGGAGGAGGTCCCCCTTGGTCACAGTCATAGGGAAGGGGGATTGGGGTGAAAGTGGGAGGGAGGGAGGAATGGGAGGATGTATGGAATGGGATAGAAAATGAGATGTAATATGAATTATTTTATCTTTCAATAAACATGTGTTAAAAAAAAAAAAAAAAACAAGAGAAACCAGGCACAAGTGTGAGCAAACAGGATCCTTCATCCATGGAGCTGTGGAGCAGGTGAGGTGACTGCTGACACAGAGGTCATGAAGGTTTTTCTTGGGAGAGAGGCAGGGCCAGCCTCTTGACTGCACTGGCTTCTCAGTTACTTACATATATCATAACTCACCAGCCCGGCCACTTGACGTGGATTTCCTTGCATATCAGTCAACTGATTAAAGTTTTATTAGTGCAGGTAAGCGTTCCCTAAACCAGGCCCCAACATTTTATACTCTCAATCCTTTTCAGCAGAGAAATTTATACAAGACTCCGGGAACACAGAAATATGAAACAGGTGTACAAAGGAACAATTTACCAATGATAACTCATTAACAAATTTGTCTGAAAGCAATTATTTGGTTTTTATTCATATAATGTTTCCATTTACTAAAGGTAAAAGGACATGTATGTATCAATAAGAAAGGTATATTTTTTAAAATTTCTATATAAGAAATTAAATCTTGGATGAACATTTAATACTATATATAGGACATGATAATGTTTTTCAGAGTCGATTGATTTTTTTATCTTATAATTATACAAACAGATCTGTGCTTTACACAAACACACAGGGCAGAATGGCAGAGGTAAGTTTAGTGACATTCAGATATTTTTGAAATTCTGTCTTAATCCAGCCATAATTTGTTTAACAATTATTTTTATGAAACCCAAGTTTTAATCCTCTGTCTCTCAATAACTCAGTAAGTTTTTCTGAGGTTCTAACAGCAGATGACTAATTTCCTTTTGTTGTTTCAAATGAATGTGGTTTACCAATCCATTAGAGATTTTATAATCAAAATTTGAAAGGAAATAATTTTAAAGCTCTTCTAATGCCTTGATCAACTAAAGTTCTTACAATTGAATCATGAGGGAAGTTATTTTTAATGATAAATTCATTTGTGAATGCAAACATTTCTACAGAAACAATTTTTCATCCCATTCTTCCATCTGTTAGCACTGTTAAGTAAACTTTCAATTTTATCTTTTCACATAAGTATGCTCCAATATTTAAATGACATGTTTAAAGTTTTTTTTTTTTCAAATATTTCTGAACTATAGCACCATTTTGAAAGCATTTGATCATTATGGACAACTTTAACAATATTGGACTTTTACATGGTTAAAAACATGAGACATTCACCTCTTAGTGCTCAATGCTTCTTTATAGTGGCCCTCTTGAGAGCCCCCAAACCTTGGCATGTAATGCTAATTTTATGACTACAGCCTGTGTCTTCACAAATGTTTGAAACAAACCATTAGTAAGTGTAGACTCAATTTTCTTAACAAATGTATTTTATTACGAACTTATTAACCGAGAGTACCTCACTTATAACCCGACTAAGCTAAGCAATAGGAAAGGAAGGTTAAAGAATACAATAATGAAACCATAAGGATATCAGTTTTGAGAAACGATTCTCCTGGTGTAAGCGGCAGGATTTCTTCTGCTGGAACCTGGAACAACCAGAACCCAGAACCTCAGCTGGAGCCCGGAGCCCCAAAGCCTTCCCTTGAGCAGTTCTCTCTAGGAGCATCTCGAAGCGGAGCGATGAACAGCCAAAACTATCCCAAGTCTCCAAAGGTGCTGCCTCCTATTTTTGGCTCACATTTACATCTCCTCTCAGAATTTGTTCAAGGATGTTTTTCAGCTGGTTAACAACCAATCTCCCCTACACGATGGTTCGACTTCTAAGGGGAAACACATCACCTGCTCTCTCACAAGTCTTTCTCATCCCCCATTTGTGATCTAAACATAAAAACGTGTTTATCTCTCCTTCAAGTAAGGGTACACCTTTTTGTGAAGTTACTGCTTTTGATTGTGTCACAGACGATATTTACCTCTGGTGGCATGTTTTAGACCTCAAGAGCTTCTGGCTGACCGTCAAGTATGTGGAGCGGATGCATTCACTGGCACCAACTTTGATGTTCACGACAAACCAAACATTTCCCAACCATCACCATGTACAGGCACCAACATAATCTTCCCACCATAAACCTTCATGAAATCATAAATTTTAAGACAGACATTTTCCTTGGGTCCTTGTATGGTCCTTCAGAAACCTGCCACCAAGTTTCTCAACTTAAGTTTGAACCCTGAGATCCACATGGCAGAAGGAGAGAGCCGACTCCTGAAAGCTTTGCCCTGACCTCCCTATGTGTGGTGTGGTGTTCACATGCACATAGCACACAAGTGAGACAACATAAAAAAAATGTCCTAAGGAAACACATGTTATAGTAACAACTGTGTCATGTATACCTACATACACATCTATAGTCAGACACATCAGTTCTTTGGGCTGATTGAATTATGTACAAGCTTTGGGCTGCCGTAAGCCTAGAGCTAGGCTGTGATATAGGTCCGTGTGACTTTCAGGGTTTGTTTTGAAAACACCATCACTCAGTTAAGGCACTTCACGAATTTCATCCCCATCCTTTTTGTCACGAACTACTTTTGACATTTCAACATCAGCAGGTAATAGGACTTCATCTCTGATTGCCCAGGGATTTTAGTTTGGGCAATGAGATAGGATGTTTCCCAGGACGTAAGCAAACATTATTCAGTGGCACAAACAGATTCCGAGATCATTGTTGCTCTTTGTTAGAAGATTTTTAAAAGTTGTTCAAAGTATGCCTTCAGTCAGGTGCGTGGTTGCTATGAGAGTGTCATCTTAAACTTTATATATGTATTTTCACTCACTCACTTATTTATTTTGTGCATGCGTGCATGCCTGCATGGGGGGGGGGTGCATGCATACAGGTGTCTATGGAGGCCAGAAAATGATATTATGTCCCTGGAGCCAGGATTATAGACAACTGTGATTTGCCAGACATGGAGGCTGGGAACCTAACTTGGGTCCTCTGCAAAACAGATGTGAGCTCTTAGCCACTGAGACACGTCTCTAGGACCAAAAAAAAAAAATATTGTTCCAAATTGTCTGTTTTTCTGCTTTCAAAGCCAAGAGCAGAACAATTTAAGCAATGGTTTTGCTTGTTGTTTTTTTCACATCATCAAGATCATCAAAAACAAATCGATATTGTAAAGAAATCCACATTTCTTCTTGTTGTCAATTGAAACGTGTTGTACTGTGACATCCGTATTTTCTATTCTTCTCCCTAAATTTAGTGACTTATCCATATCAGAAAACTGTCTTGCCATAAAGTACAAATGAACCCTGCTAACAATTTATCAAGTGCACTGGCTTTGGTGTAGGCGTTTGTTTGTGCTTAAGAGACTGGGATTTGTACTTAAATACATAGACAGCAGTGATGATTGAGAAATCTGAAAGTTTTGCTTTGTGGCAACAGTGCACATCCCTGTCTAGGAAAAAGAGGAGAGCAATGTTTAAATACAAACATTCTAATAAAACACAATCTCAAGACACACCTAGCCGTTCATCTTGGTGGTATTGGAACTGAACTGAAGGCTTCCTTTGAGCCACATTCCCCTCCCCCCCCCACCCCCAAAGAGGTACTGACTTGATATTTCAGGCTAAGGAATGGTGGAAGGGAAGTATAAAAAGTCAACAATTATCACAACGAAGTCATCCCTATCTGGTAAAAGTTGGAAAGGGTATGCTCAGTGCAAACACCACAGGTTGCAGCGTCTTTGGCTCCACATTGTTCTTTGGCACCGTGTGGCATCTTCATCTGAGCAGAGTAAAATGTTCCTGTGGTGTGCTCAGAACCAAGGCTGCCATGGTTGCCTGATGCAACGTGGTGGGATGCTGCCAGGAACACCTTAGACTCATTATGAGTTTGATTTTGAATTAATGTTTGGTCACTGAACATTGAACATCCAGAAGCCTTTTGCTGCTGCCAAGTTTTTCACACTCTGCCCCGACATTCAGTTACAAGACTCAATACGGAATCATGACCCATGGCTTAAAAAAAAAATCTCTGCCCTAAATCATTTAGCCTAGGCTGTCTGTTTAGTCCATGTTCTGTGTCATGCTGTCCTGGGTCAGACTTCAATAGGAAGTGAGCCTTACACACAGAGACCCAGCTGGGCAGCAAGAGACAAGCAGAGCAGCTGCACTTGGCTGTTCATAGCTGTCTAGAGCCTTGTGGCCCCTTGTCTCAGGAAGGTGGCAATCAAGGCTAATCAGATTTGAGCAGAACAAACATCTCCCGTGGGTTTGCCCCTCTGCCAAGTCGCCAGTTACATGGAGAATAGTCCCATTGTTACAAATCTGACAAGTCACATTTTCTCAGCCAAGGCTGACTCACCCGTGGTCCTGTGTCCCAACCAAGATCTCAAAACAGTGCTCATCCTTGGTGATGGTCACGGATGGCTGGCCACTATGACACCTTAAAAAAATTCTAAATTTCCTCAGAGATCTAATTTCCCTGTAGTTCCTGTTCCCTAAAATATCAGTTATTAATGCTAGCTGAAAATTTCCCCTGATTACGCTTTTGATTGACTGTTTAAAGCAGCCTTCTCTGTCTGGAGAAGCTTGTCGGCTATTTGTATCCTCTGGTTAGCCTTGCAAGCTTGGCACAAGGTAATTTTGCTTATTTCCCTTCGAAGCTCATAGAGTCTTAATGTTTTCAACTTTGCTTAGATTATTGTTTTGTCATTAAAATTTGTTTTGGCTCCCTCCCAGCTCTTCCATCAGTATGTTATAATCTCACAATTAAAATGTCTAATTTATTTCCTCGTATTCCTTATGCTATTGAATTTGGCTCGCACCCTAGAAAGAACGCCAAAGCCTTAATAGGCACCTAGGTAACCAAGTGTTTTCTTTCCCTTATTTGTTTATTTTTCTTGTTATTATACTAATCAAATAAAATATTTAACCTATAGTCAGATGGAAATTAATTTGCCTTTATTTATTTCAGAGAGAAATTACTTTCCCTTAAATAAAGATGCTGCTATGATTTCTCTTTAAGAAGGAAATACTGTCACAAGATGTAACTTCAAAGAGATAAATTTTAATAAAAAGGCCCATTTTACAAGACTCCTTGCAGCTATGGCTAACAGCTTAAGGGAAAAAAGAATTGTTTATCTTCAGTGCCCTTTTAGGTTGCTCTGGCTATAAATTACTAACCTGAGAAAAATATTTACATTAACATTTTTAAATGCAACTTGAAATTTAATTGTGTTTCTTTGCCACTCAAGCTCCATTTTGCAAAGTCTTACTGGTCTCCAATATAAACTTTTAGAATGAAATTAAAGCTCAGTGTGATGTTCGCCCAGGAGCAGACGGGCCCACTCTCGCCAGGGACAGCCATGCCTATGCTCAGGTTGGAGGCTCTGTGTGGGCATGAACAACACGGCCCTCTATGACAAAAGTTTTGCACTAGCTCTCTGGGCTTCCCAGGCACCCACCACTGATTCTCAGAACTATCACCTGGCTAAGAAAAGAGGCAGTGCCACCAGACCTGAAAGACTAACATTTATCTTTAGCCATTCCTTCCTACTAGGCCATGTTTCCAGTGCTGTGGAAAACTAAAGCTACCTCCTGTCTTCAGAGGAAGCTCAGTCCTGTACAGAGGGAAAGCCCGAGTGGGTGGGGAGCTAACCCCACTGGCCAACAAGACCATACGTATTATTAGTGTGTTTATCCCACCTGCTTCCCAATAAAACTTAGTGGCTCAAGAAAGTAACCTAGCTTTAGCTCTGAGAGTCATAGAGGTGCTCTGGATCTCATGGTCAGTTGGCACCTGGACTTCATGGACTCTGGTGTCAGCTGTTGCTAGAATGGATTCAACAAAGGCTCACCAGCCAGGTCTTCAACATGGCCACCCTCAGTGGTAATTGGCATGTAGATGGTGGTTCAGCTGCCAGAAGTAGCCACAAGTTGTTTGTTGATGAACGTCTTATACCATGAAGCTAAAGACAGAGTCAAAGTTGCAGTTGGTAAAGTTTGATTCATACTGCACATAAACTTTTCAAATGATTTTCTCCCCTGAAAAGTCAACAGCAGCATCCCCAGAGGTTGGACAAGGAGCTGAAAAGAAAAGCAAAGGAATCACTTGTGGAATGTGGTGACGCTGTTCATGCTGAGCTACCAGGACCTGAGCAGCAGGGACACTGTATATACACCATACAGAAAGGATGGAAAGGCCACACAAAGGGATGTGTGGAACAGACGTGTTGGGAGCATGACCCGTGTGGCCTCTGGCTTCTGTACTGTAGATTCCAAGTGGCAGGGGCTGTCTCTGAAATGGGGGCTTTGCCCATCCCACATGATCTCTCAGTTGTGTGTCAGTATGGAGACAGCCAGTGCAGTGGAGCAAAGGAGAGAAAGCATGCGTCGCTGGAGAGAGGTGACAACAATAGGCAGGCTCTTTCAGTACCCCCTGTCACTACACCGATTTTTACAGCAAACAGACCAATGTCTAATATCCCTTCTAAAGCGCCATGCGGCAGCCAAGGCTGACCCACAGCATTTGGCATCTAGCTAGTGAAACAGCACCAAAGCTTGAGGGACTGTTCTGGGCTCCTGGTTGAAGGGTCACCTCAGTCACACAAAACCAAACTGACAGAGGCCATTGTGCTGTGTGTGCCTGGAACATCTTCTGAGTCCACACATCTCTAGTCGCAGCTCTCAGTTTTCTGTGGGATCAGAAGTGGCCTGCAGTGGTAGAGGATAGCTGAGAGATGACCAAGGTCCACCAGAACCATTATATCAACCTCCTTTCTGATTTCAGTGCTCAGAGAACAGTTTCTTATTGGAGTTTATTTTGCTGTAAATTAGCCATTTTCTTATTGACCCAAAATAGTTATCGTCTCAGCTGGAAATATATTGGAGCCCCGGCTGCCAAGCAAATATTCAGCAAAAGATGAGTAAAAGCATATGGGAAGGAAAGCCCCACCAAGCTCGGCCTGCCTGTGCTCTGGAAGGCGTTCTGGCCCACAGCCATGAGCCCTGTGGAACGCGGCACCCGGGAGTGACAGTGATCGATTTTCCAGTGGGAAGGTATTAACGATGCTCCTGCTGATGGCTGAGCCACTTCGCCGGCATTTGCATCTCCATTCATCATCTCTGAGTTTATCATTATGAAGAGGACGCCAGAGCTAATTACAGTCCCAGCTAACAGGATGGCCGGGAGTCTAGTGACCAAGAGTGCCGAGCAGGGCCTGGGAGAGCTTCCTGCAGGAGGGAGGACAGTGTTACAGCGAACCCAATTAACTTAATTCTGAGTGAACCCACACAGATGCTTGCCACAGGGAACTGGGAGACAACGTAAAGCACCCTCATGATCTGGGCTTAGGGTGGGAGCTCGGGAGCAAACAGGGCCTCACTTGGTGTTCTTGTCTTTCCTCTGCTTTCCCTCACAACCCTGTCTTTGAAGAAATAAACTTCTACATGGTTGGGTGTGGTTTTTTTTTAATTTTTAAAGAAAAATTCTACAAATCTAAAGAATAGATTTTTTTTTTGTCCTAATAGAAACCACTAGTGGATAATTCAGAATAAAATGAGCCTTGTGCAGTTCTGGCCCAGAGTAAACACGTTGAAGGTTGGGATGAGCCAAGAAATTCCTCACTAAATGTGGGATTTGCTTCATGCCTTCCATTAATACTGCTCCCCCTCCGGTATCCATGACCACATTTGATACCATTAATAGATAAAGGGTTAGATCTAGGATTAGGGTTAGGGTTGATTTAAGTTTTCCTTTATGAGTTTTAATTAACAAGCTACATTTTTATTTTTTTTTACAGCTACACAGATGATACATGATGGCTATTGTGGGGGGGGTGTTCAACTTGGTCCAAGGAAGCCCTTGGAGAAGGCTTTATAATGGAGTCGTGTCTAGGAACATGGAAGAGACCAAGCTTGACCTTCTTGGGAACAGGTACCTGTATGTTGGTCCCCTGCTTCCTCCATCCGGTCGGGAAGAGTGACCTTGCACAGTGCCTTGCACATTCTGACAGCAAAAAGGAAGGTATTCAACAGCCACATTGGTACCCATCTCAGAAAGACACCTTTCTTCCCATGGAATGACCGTGGAAAGAGCATCTCTTCGAAGGACACTAGCGTTTTCTTCCAGCTACGATAGCCCTTGTATTACACATTTATCTCAGGTACAGCAGCCAGTCCTAGGGCCTTGGAATGGAGACTGGCTTTCATTGGAGGGAGTTCTCCCAGATAGCTAGATCATATTCCTTAGTCTGCATTTCAATCATCTCTCTCTCTCCAAGGCTGCTTCCCTGAATCTGCTATCTCCAGCAAGTGCACCCCAGCTTCCCAGTCTACTTCCACATGGGGCCTTTTGAGCTGAGCCTTTGAGCCCAGCATGTTCCTGATTTACTCAAAGCCTTCCCCTTCAGTGTCTTTTGATTAGAAACCTGCCTAGAAGTTCCTCTGCTTCTGGTGACGCTGGGCTTGGCTGCTTTCTCCAGACCTTCCTAGTCAGACCACAGATCCCCATTCTGATCCTTTGGAGTCACTGGGATCCCTGAAAGGGATGCAGTACCCTGAGTGTGATGCCAGGGACAGGCCACGTGACCCAAGCATAAGCAAACCTCAGTCAAGCCTACTGTAGGGAAAGTAAAGCTTTCTCAGTTCCGACTCCAAGTGACTCGACACCATCTTTGTTCCCATTGCTTCAAGGATAAGCTAGATGCTTCTGACTTCACAGCCAGGAGCTCAGAGAGCGGAAAATTTGGGGAAGAAGCACACAACTTCACCAAGCACACCATCAGCTACCTAACCCCCCATTAAGCCACTAACCTTGTGTCTCATCAAAGAAATAAAGAAACGGATTTTTACATCATAATTTATTTCCAGGGAGGCAGCTTCTCTCAAAGTATATGAACTTTTTCCAGAAGGAAGTTCCGCCCCATTATCACCAGCTTGTCAGCGCCATCATCAGAGGTTCTTATTAAGCACTAAATCATGCAGAGCACTATTAGGGGCAAATAGAGAGAGACTGGTTTTCTTCCTTTCTGTGAGCTCCTTGAGCATTCAACAGAGTGAATGAAAGGACAGCCCAAGAAAAGCAATTGAGAATTAAACTAATCATCAGTATAGACCTGCTAAATGGGCCTTGGAAAGAAAGAATCTGTTTGGCTGCAAAGGGGGAAAGGAATAGGACCTTGTGTTAGTTTTCTTATTCTGATGACAAAAATCTTGATAAAACTCATAGAGGGACCAGTTGATTATGGGTCACAGTGTGGGAAGGCATGGCTTCAGGACCTTAAGGAAGGCGGTCACACTGTGTCTGCAGACAGGAAGCAGAAGGATGGACACTAGGGCTCAGCTCATTTCTCCTTCATACTCCAAGTCCAAGACCCCATCCCGTCAACGTTGCTGCTTCCCACTTTGATGAATCAAGTCTAGAACTGCCCTTACAGACATGCCTCAAGATTTGCCTCCTAGACGGTTCTAGATTCTCTCAAGCTAACAATATTAACCATCACCACTGGGGAAATGGGTGGTGCCCCATGGCTATTTGTGGATATGCCCAGAGGAGCAAGAAGGAGGAGGGGCCTGCAGGGGCTGGGGGTTTGCCCCTGGTTTCACTCTTTACTATGGAAAGCATCGTCACTAGGAGATGTGTACATGGAAATCAAAGAGGAGCTAAAACCTGCTCTGGCTTCTCCGTCTCCAACAACACCCTGATGGAGAATGCTGCTGCCTCTCACCTTTCCCTGCTCCTAGATCCACTGGCCAAGGGTCAACAGGTCAAGGCTCAATAACTCAGCTCCTTATTTGGAAAAGAACACTCAGGATACTGTGAGGGGCATTATCTGACCCATGGCCCCAGGTGTCCCCACACAAGGGTCTGTTTCTAAGCAAGGCTATGGAGCCCCTAATCAAATGGCCCATCACATCTGGTGTAGATCTGATGTCACCTCTGACTGCCCCTGCAGTTCTATTTAGTTCTATACTGTTCATTACAGCCAGGCTAAGTCACCCCATGCAGTTACTATGGTGGGGGGATAGTGATGAGCATGAAAGCTGCACTTCAAAGTGCATCTGAATGAGTGACTGATTGTGTAACATCCTGTGGCCATCACCCCAGCAACACTGAACCCATCCCATCAAGTAGAATCTTTACTCAAAAAGTCCTCCACTATACAGAAGTACATGGAACCCTTCTGTCATGTGAAACCCCTTCACCACAGAAAGGCCTCCATCACCCAGAACCACATAGAACCGAACCCTTCTGTCCTACAAACCCACATAGAATCTCCCTGTCATATGAAACTCCTTCACCACAGAACCCCGTCACCATTCCAAGAAGCACCAGTGAGCCCTCTTTGAGATGACTCTTCTTCTCAGACCTGGCCCTGGAGAACACAACTCTGTCTTTTTGTGACTAAATTTGTCACTTTTAGAACCTTATATAATCAGCTGCTCGCCGTGGGCCTTCTGCACTGGTCTCCCTTTCACTTAGAGTATTATTGAGATCCGTGGTGTCGGGCAGCCCAGCAGGCATACCCTCACTGTCATCGTGGTGAATGGCCACATGGTATGGTAGCAAGAGAAACAAGGGTGCTTCAGAACCATCTAGAGCTGCCTGTGAGGTCTCAGGCATTCAGAACCAGATTCTGCACATGGTTCTGCATGGCAGAACCTCCAAAGGCTCTTTCTTCAGCTCATGCATTTTTACTTAGCTGCATGGACATCACTAAACTCTCATGATTTTCTTTCTATCATTGGTACAAATACCAACCAACACTGTGACTCTGTCTCTACTGAGGTCAGAGAGCAGTCCCTGTGCCCTACTTTAAAAAAAAAAAAAAGAAAAGAAAAGGAGAATGGGCTATGGCTTTGGGAGGCAGCTGTGAGTTCCCAACTCCTGAGTACCACCACTGATTGATTCCACCTCCCGTGAGACTGCCTCAGTTTCTCTGTACTGCTCTAACTGGTTCAGAGAATAAGTTACAGAGGTCAGAGGTCAACATTGCTCACGTATCTAAGGCTCGGAAGTCACTGTCAAAGTCCTGACCCCTAAGGAAGTTAATAAGCATCATTTCATGGTGGATGGCGGCATATAAACAAGACTGAAGGACTTGGAGAGTAAAACGAGACCAAACTGTGTGTGTCCTCAGAAACCAAATCCCAAGAAAGCACAGCCCTTGACCAAGCCCCCACCTGGACAGCCCATGGCTGATCACCTTTGAAGTGCGCCAGTGTGGGAGAGACACTCAGGTCTGTGAGATGCTCAGGATAGGGTCTCATGCCTGACCTGCTCAGGCCAGGGCTTGCTACGTGTGTTTGGCCCCGCCCTGAAGCCTTCTTCCCAGAGAAGCAACGTTCAACAGAAACACAGTTATGACAGCAGGAGCAACTCAGTTGTCCAGTAGCCAGTTTCAGAGCCCTAACAAAAAGCTAGGCATAGTGGAAGGTGCTTGCAATCCCAGCTCTGAAAGGGAAGAGACAGGTGGATCTCTGGGGCAAGTTGGACAGACAGACTAGCCAACCCAGTGAATTACAACTGGGAGAGACTCTGAGAAACAAGGTGGCCAGTGGGTGAGAGGCAGCAGCAAAGGCTAATCTCTGGCCTCTTCAGACAATGCTTGCCTTTTCTTTCTTTTTAAAATGTATTTAAGTTATTTTTTATTTTATTGCTATTTTTAAGGCAGGTTCTTACTATGCAGTCCTGCCTAGAATGGAACTCACTATGCAGGGCGAACTGGACTTGAACAGACAGAGATCCTCCTAGTTCAACCACCCGAGTGCTGAGGTTTAAGGTAGACACTGCCATGCCTGGCTTAGGTGATTTTTTTTATATGAAGTAGCCATTAAAGCCCCTTGGTACCACTCTGCCACAGTAAGGGTAAGACAGCAGATGGCCTGATAGAATCATGGAAATCATAGGTGCTTAAAGTCGAGGAATTATGATACGAAGATGATTTCTTCTCTTATTCAGTAACATTCTCTTATGATTAATCCTCCTTTAGATGTTTAGTTAGCAACAACTTTCTTCCCACTGTTTCCTTTATTGTACAGAAGCGTTTGAACTTTGGGAAGCCCAATTTGGCAGAGGTGGATGGCATTTCTCCAGCAACTGGAGCGCTATTCCAAGAGCTCTGGCCTGTCTAATACCTCGGAGTGTTTTCTATATACTCTAATCAATAAATAGTATAAGGAAATGAGCAGAAACCTTTCTAGCCATCAGATGTATGCGATTCAAAACTACATTGAGACTGCATCATTCCCTGGTCAGAAAAATAATACCAACGACACTGATGAGAATGTGAACAAAAGGGAACCCACATACACTGCTGGCGGGAAGGCCAGTGAGTGCAGCAGACATGGAGACCCCTTTAAAAGTGACCTCATACCTGCATGCGCCCCACCTGTAGCATCTATGGGCATTTACCAAAGCATGTGTCACAGAGACACCCACATGTCTGTGTTCGCTATACTTCTATCTACGACAGGGAAGTTGTGGAACCAACTATGTGTCTGAAGGAACAGAGGAAGAAAATGAGTTTCATATGCACAGTGGAATTCTTTACAGCCTTAATGGAAAATGAAGTTCTGTCTCTTGAAAGAATATGTGTTATAGGAGGTAATCATATTAATCTACCTAAAAGTCAGTCTCAGAAAGACAAATGTTTACTCTCAAGGCAACACTAATTTTTTATAGGTACATAAAATCACAAATGTATATGATATGAAAGTAAAAATAAAACTGACTAGAAGACAAAGGAAATAAAAGGAACTAAGGAGGAGGAAAGGGGTTGGGGACTTGGGGAAAGAGGCCCAAAGTCCATATAAAGTTGCATGAAAAAATGGTCTTCTATAATTTGGTACAATGAAATAAAACTTTTTATAAGTGCTGACACTTTGAGAGGGAGAAACAGTGGGTACCTTATCAATGTACCTTTGTTTCCAGAGAAAATATTTAAGGCTGACAGTAGGGGCTCATGGCTTCTGTTTTTTGTCCCAAAGAAGGTAGTGCTATGGAAAGTGCTGAAACTAATCATTTCAAATTAGGCTGATAAAAAACACTTGGTCCCATCTGACCTGAGCGCCTCAAAACTTTAGTTTAAACCAGGGATCCCAGGCCACTTCTTTTTCTGATTGTGGGGCTCCAGGCCAGACTGTCACAGCCTGTGGAATACATTGAAAGTGATGGCTGCCAGAAGCAGAGGGCCGAGCCAGACTTCACTCCTGTCTGTGAAGGAGGTGATGCCTTGGTACAGCAAAGCTGCACAATGCTTGTGTGCATGTGCACAGCAGAACACCATATGTGTGCCAGAACTTCACATGTGCCTGCACACACAAGCACACGGGCAGGAAGGGGAGAGACTAAGAGAAGTTAGCAAAGTCGAGAGGAAGCACAGAGAAATTCACTGAAGATCACAGGAAGGGCTGAACTGGTGAGGCACTGACAGACCTGAAAGAAGAGGTGTCATTTGGAGACCTTTATGTCTCTAGGGGACCAGGCAGAGTCCAGCCCCATGAAGCTGGTACAGCAGGTGGCTTTCCCAGGACCTTGGTCTTCATCTTTATGCTCTTCATTCCAAATCCAGACCAGGAAGCAGTCTAGAGCTATAGGTGAAGTGTGGGGAGAAATGGGAGTGCTGAGTCTCTCGAGGGAAGACAGAGAGAGGCTAGATTTCACAGGAACACAGGCCAGATAAAGGTGTTGATTCCGGAAAAGCACAATGGATCCCGAGGCTTGTCTATAGACAGAAGCTCAGACCATCATTGTCTGGGCTTTGTGACGCACATACTGGGAGAGAAAAAAGAAGAATTCTTAGAGTAGCTATTGTATTCCCTGTGCAGTCACCATGGGGAATGGCTAAGCCTTTCTGTTTCCTTGGATAGCGGAGTTTAGGGGATAAAAGACTGAATAGATAAGACTTCACTTGCCTTCTCAGACCTGGAAAGTCTCTTGACCATTCTGCTGAAGAGGACATAGAAAAGGCTGACACAACCATGACCCACTTGAAATCCAGAGCTTCAGACCACTCCTTCTGCTTGTTGGGTTCCAGTACAGCCTGATGTGGCCCCCAGGACATGTTGAGCTTGTTTGCTGGAAGCAGTCATAGATCCAGGCTTGGGACATACTCAGAGCCAAGTAGAAAGCTAAAGCTCTACAGCAGAGGTAATAGTCCCACGGTTAGTCCACTAGAAAACTGCATTATTTAAGTGGTGAAAGAAAATTGCATGAATCATTGAGAAATATTATGATAAATGAATGGCAGATAAATAGATTAGAGTTAGCATTAGGTAGAGTGAATGAAAGTAAGATACAGGCATAGAAAAGTATATAGGTGACATAAAGAGATATAAGACAGACAGATGGATAGAAGAATAAGACAGATAGATGGTGGTAAATGATAGATATATAGATGATAAATAGATGATAAGTGAGAGACAATCAGAAGACAGACAGAGAGATAGATGGTAGCTAACTAGAGATAGATGAGATAGATATAAGTAGATAGATGATAAGTAGATAGATGGATGGATAGATAGATAGATAGACAGATAGACAGATAGATAGATGGATGGATGATAGACGACAGACAGATAGACAGATATATAGTTAGATGACAGACAAATGTCCAGATTGTAAATGAATGCTGGGCTGTGGGGAAGAGCTAAGAACCCCAAGTTTCACAGGACTCATCAGTGTTTTGATCACTGACCAGCAGAGGCTCTGGAATGGCACATGCTGGACCCCTCAGAGGTAGAGTTCATGCTGGGTTTGGTTTTGGGTAGACACAAAGATGTTCATGGCTTTATCAGCTGCAGAGCTGCCTGCTCCACTGTGGTATTATTTCAGGGCTTGACACTACGTCTTACCTACGTCTTACTTTTCTGCTGCTGTGATAAAACACCATGACCAAGGAAACCTATAAGAAAGCATTTAATTTAGGGCTTAAGGTTTCTGAGGGTTAGAGTCCGTAGTGGTGGAGCAAAGGCATGGCAACAGGAATGGCTAGGAGCTTACATCTTGACTAAAAAGTTGGAGTTAGAGAGAGCGACACTGGGGATGGCATGAATCTTCTGAAACTTCAAAGCCCATGCCCAGTGACACGCCTCCTCCATCAAGACCACACCTCTCAATCCTTTCCAAATAGTTCCACCAACTACCAAGTATTCACACATATGAGACTATGCTGCCATTCTCATGCAAACCATCACATGATGAGTATAGGCGCTGGGGTCTCAGAGTCAGGTCACTGCTTCTCCCAGGAGACAAATATATGAACATTCATGAACAACTCCGCCAGACAGAAGAGCCCACCCTCTCTGAGATGATGTAGCTCACTGCGACAGTCAACCTACAGGAGACATTCTCTCTCTCTCTCTCTCTCTCTCTCTCTCTCTCTCTCTCTCTCTCTCTCTCTCTCTCTCTCTTTCTCTCTCCCTCTCCTGACATCATGATTTCTGATATAATGTGATCAGCCACCTCACAGCCCTTCTGCCATGCCTTCCTACAATGATGGACTGTGTCCCCCAACTATAGACCAAAATAAACCATTTAGCCTTATGTTGTTCCTGCCTAGCATTTTGTTACAGAGATAAATGAATGGCTACATTACTAGGGGACTGACTTCTGTGACCAGCAGGCCACAGAGGCCTAAGCCAGAAAGAAATACTCTTGACTCCTGTTTTCTAGATGTGATGGCATGGCATGAGGCTCCTCTCTCAGAGGGCTGGGGCCCTGAGGAACCCCTCCAGAGAAACTCCGGGCTCTGGCTCTGCATGTCAGTTCAAACCATTGTTCCATTGTTTCCTGGCTTGCAGTCTCTGGTGTCAGGAGTCAGTACTGAGGGTGGTGAAGACAACAGGTCCAGACATAAAGGCTTTCTTTACGGAGGGAGCTGCACCACCAGCTGATATGGTTTAGGTCTTTGCATAGTACTTGGTAGGTTGGCAGGATGGTTGGAGGCATGTGGAAGTTCTGCATTTGCTGACAACCCAGAATGACCTCAGCATACTTTTACCCGCACCACCTATGTGCCATTAACCATCAGGCATACTGTTCAGGTTCTTGGATCCTATGCTAATGAGTTGGGGGTGGATGTCTGTGCAGGTGAAAGATGTCTGCCTTCTTCAATGTACCTGGTCAGGCTTCTCCACTATCAGCTTCTAGTCTAGATTTGTGCTTGCCTCAGTTTACCTGCTATGTCTCAGGGCCCACCCAGGTCACCTGCAGGCTTAAAGTGTGAACTGAGAGGCAAGGTGGCACACCCACCGGTGCCTGTGGAAACAGTGACATGGAGGCAATAGGAGCAGACTGCAGGGCCAGGCTTGCTTTAGCTGATGGTGTCCTTGGGTGACAGCTGCCTTTTCTTAGGTCTTCCCCCCCTCATTCGCATAAGCTCACTAAAGATTAAAAGCCCTTTCCCATTCTCTCCTTTTCTTTTTCTCCCTTTAAAAGGGAGGTGCTGTCCTCACCCCACTCCTCCGACCCTGGCAGCTTTGCTTCTTACCAGAGATTGTCTTGAACCTTTTCCTTCTGCCCTCTTCTCTGGCCCTTCCTGCTGCTCTTTTTTTCCCCCACTTTTTGAAAGTTAACGTTATTGAGAGGCTCTGGGCTGCTGCCCTCCTGCAGGGTGGTGACAATGGGCGAGGCCAGGCATCTATAGAAGGCAGGCTGCAGGAGAGCATCCAGCGAGCAGCCAGGAGGCAGCGTGAGCCCTTGGACCCCACAAAGGGTCTTTCCTTGCCCTTTTGCTCCTTCCAAGGGGCGGGGTGGGCGGGCTGGGCAACCTCCACAGCATCCTGCCTTTTGTAGAGAAGGCTTCCCAGAAACCCCAGCTCCAGATTGCCCTGCACTGTGCTATGCTCCCCCACCACAGGCATATCTGCATCGGTAGTAGCATCCAGCCAGCTGCTTGTGTAAGAGAGCAGGGGTCTACCTTGTGGTCCTCAAAGAAGCTGAGATGAAAGAATTCCTTCTGTCCAAAGTCAGGGTGCTTTGTGAACTCATTGCTATTTTTAACTTCGCTCAGACTGACACCAGGAGCTGCATGGAGAACACACCTTAAAACCAGCCAAAGGAAAGCTGAGTGTGGACCCCAAGGGAGCCAGGTCCTGGACTTCACTCAAGGGCAGGGTCCTCTATGAATCTGCGGTTTACATCTGTGAGTCACACTGTCCCAGATTTTCCTCCGCAGACACAGTCACACTGTGTGGACACAACATGGTTCCTGTCCCCATGAGACCAGGAGCACCCACAAACAAACATACACCACCAAACTGAAAGAAGGTTTCCCAGACCTGCCACGCAAGTCACCGCAGGGACCTGGTGACAATCATTAAGCCTCACAAGCCAGGGGAAGGCGCCAAACAGAAACAGTCACCCTCATGAGAAACACGAAGAGGAAGGCGCAGGAGCGACTTTAAACAAGTTGTTTTCTCGGCTGCTCTTTGTGATAAGGGACTCTCTTCGCTCTCTGACAGCCAGTGCCAGATGCTGTAAGAGAGTGGGGCCCTTGAAGGAGGCGCCGCTTCTGAATTATTGATCAATGATTAGCAAATGCAATCGAAATTGTAGACTTGATGTTGTGCAGCGATCCATAATTTATGAGTGGACAAAATAGGAGGTAGCGGACGTAGCAGTAGGTGATTTCAGCTCCCATATTGATTACTTAAAACCACAGGAGGTAAGTGTACTGTGACAAATGAACAAAAGCCGACAGCTCCCCGGCTGTCCATCAGCACAGCCGCGAGCTGGGGAGCACAGCGCCCGCAGAAGCAAACGCATTGCCATTGTGTGTCTTTGATCGCTGTGCTGTTCGACCAGACCAAAGGACATATTTGTTTATAATTTATGTATTCTCTCTCTATAAAAGATTGATAGTGTCCTATTAGCTACTCTGGTATCTAAATATCCAGGTAGTTTGTACCTGTGACAGCTGGTGAGGTGTGGTTGTGAAATAGTCTAGGTTTGCAGCAGAGGGATGCTAGCACCTTTCAAGGAGTTCACAGTGTGATGTGAACCCTGCCGAGCAGTGGCTGGAAGATTCCCCTTTCTCACCTACAGTGTGGCCTGTATCACGGGCAGCATCAGCACAGGTGGAAGCCTCTGTTTTCTGGGGAAGGGCAGAAAGGGAGATTCGGAGAGCGAACTTTGATTCCCATGTTTATAGAATATACTCATAACACGCAGGGTGTAGTTGCAGTTTCAGGTATGATAGTAGGCAGAGAGGTCACCTTAGGGCAGCAGTTCTCAATGTGCGACGCTGAGCACAGTCTGGGAACTTTAGAGCAACAAAGGAGCAGAGAACACAGGGGCACTGACTTAAGCTTGGCCACTCTCTGAGGCAGGCCTGTTCTCCCCCACTCTTCAACCAAAGTTGGTAAGTGGGGTCTCAGGGCCCTGAGTCATAGGACCCACCTTTGTGCAGTGGGGGCAAGTCCGGTCTCTCCATGTGTGGAGATTCCGGAAACAGAACACAGGGACAGCCTGTAATCAGTGTGGAAGTCAAGCTAGCCCCATTACCCATGCCTTACCATTGTCGTCTCAATGGAGGACACAATCATCATCCTGTGTGCCGGACATTATTTAACACTAGTCCATAAAAACTCTTATTTAGATTTAGACGTTCCGTCTGTGTCCCTGTTTGTCTGTTCTTGGTTCGTTCTGTTTTTATCTGTAGAGATAGAGTAAAACAGTCTCAGGCAACAGTCAGTCCTGCTTTCCCACACTCGCTAGTTAAAAAAAAAAAAAAAACAGTGAGACTTGGGACTAAGGAGAAGGATGTTTTTAACTCACTTAGTTGTGCAAAGTCTACGAACCCTTGTGAAATGCAATACGGCAAATGATGTCTGGAACCCTGTGGAAAACCTGGCTCCTCGGAGCCTGACTGATAGAGAAAAAAAAAAAAAAAAAAAAAAAAAAAAAAAAATCCTTAGCTTAAGAGAGAATTGCTCCAGAGCCTCCTGGATCAGTTTGAGACTCCTGCCCTCTATTGTTTTGAAAATGTAAAACAAACAAAGTGGAGTGTGCTCACTGGAGCCTTGTGCTTCTCTGACGGTTTCTAGAAGTAGTTTCTAACTAAAGTGAACTCACTTGGAGCCAGAGTTTGCAGAAAGCAGCTGCACACCAGTGCCCTAATTATTGTACAGTGAGAGCCAGGAAAGCATGAGACACCTGCCTGGCACACCTGCCTGACAATGCCTCACCAACCTCTGAGCTTTAAAAGATGGAAACAGGCCACACACCACTAACCCGGCAGCATCCTGCAGCCTGCACCACACACCAGGACCCACCCCACCACACAAATGTCCCACACATACACAGCATCCTGCTCCTTTATACACACACTACAACCCACACCGTGCCTGGGCTCCTCCCTCAGTCAGCATTAAAGGCCTTGGCTGTCCTTGGCTTGTTTCCTAAGAATGCATGTCTAGGTGGGCTTTGGGAATGGGATCTCAAAGAATGTGGCCCCAGATTCTAAGGTCCCCAGCAGGGCTCCATATTGGAAGTCTAGTGGCTTTTGGTTTGATTTTTTTTTTCTTTTGTTTGTTTGTTTGTTTGATACAGCATTTCTCTGTGTAGCCTTGGCTGTCCTGGAGCTTGCTCCATAGACCAGGCTAGCCTCGAACTCACAGAGATCTGCCTGCCTCTGCCTCCCGAGTGGTGAGATTCAAGGTGTGCACCACCACTGCCCAGACTTGAAATCCTGTGATTTAGAAGCTGACCACTCCAGATTCACATGTGTGCTCAGGTCAAATGTCCCAGCTGGGTCTTCCAGCAGTCTGCTAAGTTAGACATGTGAGTGGGAGTATCCTGGGGTCCATAGCAGCTGCTTGCCAACTGACACCAGAGTATCTTTTGTGTATGTGCAGGGGACAGAGAGGCTATCCAGCTAATGGGGCGATTAGTGCAGTTTAGTACTAGGGAGCTTGTCCATAACACCAGCAACCTGGGTGCCAGGTTGTCCTGGACCTAAGGTGGGAGGAGTGACTCAGAACTTCAAAGTGGAACAGGCAAAATTTAGCTCAACAGCAGTGCAGTGAAGCAGACCTGGTTCTAGACTATGTTGGACCTGTGTTCTTCACATGACCACCTAGGAAGAACAGCCCCTCAGATGCTGGTCTGAGTTCCCCCATCCCAGGTGACAGCGTGATGAAGGGGACAAATCCCCCAAAAGTTTTTCTTTCTTGGGCATCTGCTGTTTTGCTTAAAGTCAAAACTCAACTAAATGATGCAGAAACACCCTAACTACACAACATCTGCAATGAGAAGTGGCTTCAATGTTCCGAGTGTGTGTGTGTGTGTGTGTGTGTGTGTGTGTGTGTGTGTATGACTAGGTATTCGTTTGCCTGTGAATGTGAGTGTGTGGAGGGGGAGCACCTGTGCATGTGAATGCTTGGTGGGGGGGGGTAGGTTGTGTTTGTAGGACTGAGATTTTGAAAAGTGGGCAAGAGATAAGAGGAAAGGGGTAGGCCAAACCCCTAGTCCTCGCCTAGGCCGGCCAGACAGATTGTTGAAACCCAGCTATTGGCCCTTGTACTAAAGAAGGCGTGACCCAAAACTGCTTCTGGTGGATGCAAAGGCCTTGGTCTCAGCCAGCAGAGCTGGGTGGAGACTGCAGGTATGTGAGATGTATTCTCACCCAGGTCCATTCCACACAAATCAAAGCCCGACCCTTACATGTGGTTCCCACACTCTGTAAACACAGAGATGCCTAGGAAGAGCCTGGCACTATTTGTATCCACTCCACAAAAGCCATCCTCAGCTGTTTCACTTTACCTGTTATGTGAGCTGAGAGAGAAGAGACAACCTGATCTTCACACACGATGCCCTGTTGTCACTAAGCTACCATCACCTGTGCTCTCTTTCTGCCTGTATCTGGAGATGGACCATAAGCATCCTATGACTCAGGCTGTTTTATTACCCTTCATATCTCTAGAGCCTAGGGCTGGGTTGTGTGTATTTGGGTTCCTTGACTGTGTGAAGAGAAACACTCTGAGGCTTGGGTGGGCCGAAGCTATCTGACTTGATGATGGGGGTGGTTCCCAGACCTTGCTTTCCCAGCCAGGTCACCCTGACTTTGTGGCTCATTCGGCTATGCCTCCTGATGCCCATGACTGAGGCCCACTCTGCCTTTTAAGTATTAATTGACTTACAGGCTTAAATGCAGCACAGAGTGGTGGAGGGCCTCCTTTGTGAGGCTACTTAATGATTCAAAGGAGCCTCGTTATCCAGTGCTCCATGCTGGTCCCCAGCTGCTGTACCATATGCTACACCCACTGGGGATGGTGGGCGGGACTCAGGCCATGGCTGAAGGGATCTCTTTCTGGGACCTTTGTTTCTGTCACTTCTGACCAATACCTCAGGAAGGAATTAATGTTTCTGTGTAAGTAAACACACTTCAGACAGGTTCATGAAGCCAAGCCATCAGCACAAAACCCCGGGACAATAACAGAACTGAGTGTCAGGCTTGTGGGAACCTTGTGCCCGCATCCTCCTGGAAGGTTGGGGCATGAGATGCCAGTGAGTTGACTGGTCCTAGGACAAGCCCTTGGTAAATCTGTTACTAAAGTACGTATGGCCACACTTTGCTGTAGGTTTGACTTCTTAGCTAATGATGTCATAGCAGATATCGGACTAGTTTCAGTCTGAGAACCACTCTGGGGGACAGCAGTACAGTGTATCCTCCTGGAAAGCAGTGGACCTCAATGGCCAGGACTGAAATGTTGCATAATCCCATAAGGCCATTTGATCAGAATTAGGATGGGAAATGCAGTGAGAGGATAGTAATTGGCCACCAAGAGGGAACCAAGGCTCCCGCAGGAGTTTCTCAAGGCTAGATGGCCCTGCACACATTCCTAGATATTGTTAGGAAGTGGAACCAGCCAGGCTGTTTCCTACCAGGCAAGGAAAGCCAAAGGCTTAGCTGGCTCCTCACAGCTAGCTATACAGGTCATGACTGAGCCCTTGCTGCTTCATAGATGTCAGCCAATTGACCATAAATTTGGGAGTCCCTAAGTTGTCTTTGAATAGGTTCAATGTCTGCATTCCATAAGTTTCCAAGCAGGACTGTGGCGTCCAGGGTGTTCAGGTTTTGTTGGGTATAGGATGTGTGATTGGTTAGTTGGGGTCTTAGTAGCTCTTCACAGAAGGAAGTGCATGGTGGACTCAGCTTCGCCTGCAACACTCCCAGAGACCTGCAGGGACTCACACTGCTCTGCAAGAGGCTCAGAACACAGGTGCTAAGATTTCTCCAAAGCTCTGGCCATCTCTCCTGAGGCTTAGAGAACAAATGTATCTCTCAAATACAAACTTCTGCATTCTCTGGGGATTATTCCATTGATTTTGACTTTTTACTGTCAGAGGACTTCTATAAACCTACCCATCTCTGAGTCTGCAACAAGGCTAGATGGAGTTTGGGATAAAACATAGACTAGGGGTGTATCCCTGTGGATCTACTGAGGCCACTATGCCTTTACAAGCCTTTCCAGCCCAAGGGTAAGTAGGGACAGCCACTCCATCTTGAGCTCATGTAGAGAAGCTTGTGGCTGCAGCCTACCTCACTCACCATTCCACATCAACTCTGTCCACAGAGGCTGAATTCCAGCCTCCATCACTCTTCTCTCTCTCTTTCAACAGTTCAAACTCAGGTAAAGGAATGAGGCCAGCAAACTATTAGCTCCATCAACATTCAGGAAAGGCCTGCCATCTTTGGTGTTAAGCAAATCACACACATGGGCTCTTTAGGTCTTAGGAGGATTTCACGGAAGGCGAACAGTGAATATCTATATGCAACAAACAAGAGAAACTGCACCACCACCAGGGCGAGTGGTGAGCAAACTGTTGAGGTCACATACTAGGGCCTGGTGAGAAAGGAGGAGCCCAGACATGAGCTTTTAACTGCAGCATCCACTGTCTGGCCACATACTTGGAACTCTGGGAAGTCCCTTTGATGTGGGCCTAGGGATGAGGAGGGACTTAAGGGTAACGTGGAGCTTCTTTAAGTGAAACGGGGGCTTTTGTGCATTTTCAGAGCACATTTATTTTGTTTTGTTTCTAAGAAAATATCCTAGCTGACTCCCTGTTACCCTGGAAATGGAACACAAGCCAGAGATTCCCCAAGGACTGTGCTGTCCGGGGCACTGCTGCTCGGAACTGCATAGACTACCTTAGGAGGGGAAGCTATATCTGCAGGAGCCACTAATTTTGTTTCACTTAAAAAAAAAAGATTTCCAGTTAGTTTAATGTGTGCCAAGTTTGAGGGCAGCTGGCAGGGCATCTCATGCCCTACTGACATGGG
This sequence comes from Acomys russatus, assembly GCF_903995435.1. Classification (NCBI taxonomy): domain Eukaryota; kingdom Metazoa; phylum Chordata; class Mammalia; order Rodentia; family Muridae; genus Acomys; species Acomys russatus. The sequence goes on from NC_067145.1 coordinate 31,845,741, forward strand.
TTCTGTCATCCATAGATTAGGTTCAAACAAGTCCAGAACCCTCTTGTTCACCAAACCTGTGTCCTGCAGTCCTGTGAGCCCAGAGTCAGAGAACGCTGGCCCACGGCTCCTGAGACCATCAGCACGTGACTTGCCACGCTGTGTGTTTCTAAAGAAACACCTTGTTTATTATCAGCATTGGTTCACCAGTGCTTAACCATGGTGAGCAGTGAGCTCACTTGTGCTCAGAAATGGCCATCTGACAGGATTCCTTTCCAAGACACCCCACAGCCTCCCTATAGCTAACACCACAGGGCAGCACTTTATCATCATGTTTGGGACCTGCTTTGAATAATGGGATTAAAAAAGGCACAGAAATGTGGCCACTATGTCATTCAAGAACCTATGGAGAACCCCACCTTATGAACATCCCCTTTCTCCAGTTTAGCCATGTGCACTGATGGCTTCCTTCTGGACAGAACTGCAGCCAGCACCCATCATTGCCCCATGGATCCTTCAACAATCCCTCACCTCCTGACAATAGGTCAGTGTCCTATTGTTCTCCGCATGTCAAGGAGTAACATGGGCTTTCATTCTGCATCCTCACATGGTGTTATTGCTTCCACTGTCAATCTAGCCAGGCAGCCATACCTCCTACTCTCTCTATTCCTTTATCCACTTTTTTCTTTCACTCATTATCCCTCTATAAATCTCTCTGTCTACTCATCCATTTCTCCTCCCCCCCCACTCACTCACCTATTGCTCACTCCTTCTTTCCATCCATCCACCCCTTATTCATTCTTCTTTCTATGAGTCCATCCACCTATTATTTTATCCATCTCTATATCTGTCCATCCACTGCCCCTCCATCCGTCAATCTATCTACAATCTCTCCATCTTCCATCCATCTATCATCCCTCTCCCTTTCCCTCCATCAACTCCTCTATCTATTCACTTGTGTTTCCAGCTAGCAATCCATTTTCTCCTTCCATCCTGTAATAATTTGTCATTTCAAGAGCTTGCTGAGCAGGTGATCTGCCCTGTTTGTTTTGGTGGCCAGTGGTGGAGTCATCTGAAAAGAATAAAAAGGATTGACTTGTTCTCAAGTAGCTTTGTTTGCTCACCTTCTTTTCCCTCTGTTGACTTCCTTTCTGTGTATCCTACATATTATTCAAGAAGTAAAGCCGAATGATGTCCCAGGAATGTGGACTCTGTGATAGTGTCCTCAGTGTTCCCCAATGCTAAAAAACTAGGAGACTTTAGTAGAAGACTTCAGTCTAGGCAGATTGAACTAATAAATATGAAAGGTTCTTAGATCTACTTAATTTTGTTAAGTGATTAAGAGCCCCTGACACCTAAATGGTGCATACTTTTGGGTCCCTCAGAGAGCAATGCAAACCCTACCCAGTAAGAGCTGTGACCTGCCACTGTAGTCGTCTTAGTGACTAAAGCAAGTAGAAGCTGTGGCCCTGAGTGGTTCAAAGCCCAGGGAGACACAGAGAGTGAGAGGAGGCCATCTGTAGGTGCAAAAGTGATTGTAGGACTGAGTCCTCTCAATTGGTGACAGAATTTGGCCTTCATTCTTGCATACTTGCATGTGATATGACAGGGCCTTGTCTGCAGCCCAGGCCATTGAGACTGAGTAGCACACTGCAGAGCTCTTGAGCAGAGACTTCCTACTGCCTCACTGCCCCCTGCCCCATGGATCAGAACCATTTCTATACAAATATCCAGAGACCCCCTTTGTGTCAAATCAATCTAGGGGATGATGTGCTTTCTCACTATACAGCCCAGGATAGCCTCAAATCCATTGTGATGCTCCTGCCTCAGCCTTCCAAGTGCCAAAACTATAGAAACATGGTATGATATAATGACATAGGCAATAGTATTTTAACATCTACTATTGCAATCTATTATGAATGCATATATATACTCCCGATACATACACAATGCCAAGTAGTTAGAGGGTGTATTTCCTTGTGGAACTAAAAATTGTCTAATAGAATAAGGGTGTTTGCTATTTGGTTTACCTTATTAAATTTTCTAGTGCAGTCCATAAGCTAGACTCTGCTCCTACCATGCCTGTCTAGGAATGCCGTGACTACAGAAAGTGTTGCTTCTTTTGTCTTGTCAGCCCAAGGGAAGGAGGGCAGGTAGAGCAGTGTGGAGCTTAGTGCCACGCTAAGGTGATAGATGCTCACATCTTGCAATGCTGAGCACCACACCTGGTAGGCACATCCACGTACTCCATAGCCAGCATCAGCAATGTGCGTTTCACCGTGAGGTGTGTGCATGAGCAGGCAGGTGAGCATTGCATCTTAGCTTGCTTCCAGGAGACAGTCCCAGTGGCCTCTCCCCTTTGGGTCTGGACATTGAGATCTGACTCCCTCTGGAGACATTATAGTGGGCTTCTGCTTAGAAATTTGCTTGACGATCTCACTTGCGAGTTTTTCATGCAGCCCTGGCTACTCAGTGATGAGCATTCTGTCCACACCAATCTCCCCCCTCCCAAATAGCACAAGTAGAATCAGAGCACAATCAGCCCCCCCTTTCGTCAGTGACTCTGAAGGGACAATCTAGCATTACCAGGCTTTTTTGGAAGATATATTGGACTTTAATAAAATTTGATCAATGCATTTAAGTCAAATTGAATTATATGTAAGTGGATAGGGTTGACATATGTTTCAATATCTGCAAGTGATACATTATCCTCCAGTGAGCATAAAATTTAATGAAATATAAATACCCATTAATCCCCGTGTTTCAGCCGATCAGTCACTGCTGCTCCTGCCTGCTGCGACGGGAGCTAGCCCAGGAAGTCATCTGTTTCATCCAGGCAGGAGATGCAGGCTGGAAAGACATCAGAGGCTGCTAGGAGAGGGGCTGGGCTAGAGGAGCCTGCCAGCTCTGCTGCGTTTTCCCAACACAGCCGGTGCTCAAAGGGATGGTGTCTTTGGTACTGTCAGCGAAGAAGCAACCCAAGTGGAGAGTGACAACTCCTTTGTCCCAGGCATATTCTTTCCCTCCTGTCTCATAGCTGACATGCTGTTGGACATCCCACAGGAGGCTGTTGAGGCTGCTCCTACTGCAGAGAACCATATCATTATCTTGCTATAGCATGGACAGGGTTCCCCTGCCCTGAGTAGGAAGTATGAGGAGTAGCCAAACAAACTCCCCTTACAATGTATGTGTTAGGGAAATGGAAACGATGCTCTTCCCTGTCTGTCTGACCACTGTGACAAAGTGTGCAGAGGACGGTTCCCCCTTCTTCCCAAGAAGCGGAGTGGAACCTTCCACATCACCTTCTAGAATGTACGGAGGCTCATCAGCTGCCACCATAGCATCTGAACCCCATTTACATTTGGGGAGCCCATCTCTGCTCTACACAGGATCTGAGTAAGCTTCTGTTGCCTGAAGCCCCAGGAGCTCGATGTGGCCTAGCGCACAAAGTGGTTGCCCAGGCGGCTGTCCTCCAGGAGTGCAGGGTAGGGCAGTTCATCCAAGAGCAGATGGGCTGAAGGGCTAGCAGTCCCAGCTTGGTGGCAACCTGGGTAGGGCTGCCAAGTGCTTCTAGACCCACAAGGGTGAGTGCCTGCTGAGACCTGAAACTTGGATGTGTATGTAACAAATCGTTCATGCTTAAGGGAAAGATTTTTCTTTCCTGAACCAATGGCCACTGTGCACTTCACCAGGTGATTTAGCCAAGGGCAGTGTTGCTTATTCCAAGCAAGATCCATGGACGAATCATCTGGTTGATTCAGCTCAAACCAAGCTGTGCTCTCCCGAGTTCTGGCCTCGGTGGTGCATGCTTGGTGATTAGTGATAAGAGCCCAGGGTGGGATCTGGGTGGTCCCACTTTAGATCTGTGCACTGGTCAGAAAGACGGAAAACTGTCCTTGATGAAGCTCCAAAGGACTCAGGGGTGTGACGACCTTCTGTGGGAAGGTGCCTCCAGAGAGGGAATGGTCATATAGTCAGGCAGCAGGTATCCCAGAAGCCCAGGAAGCCCAGAATGAGAGAAGTGCATCTCAGAAGAGAGCAGAGGCCCAGAAAGTGAGGCTCACTGCCTCAGCAGAGGCAGGGGGAAGAATCCTGTTGTTCCTGAGCCTGTGAGTGCTGGGGTGGGGGTGGGGTGGGGTCAAGGGGACAGACATTGGCTCCTCGCTCCACTCCTCCCTGAAGGAAGAAAGAGCCACCCAGCGTACCCCACTAAGGAGGTGAGGTTGACTTGGATGCAGGCAGAGTCAGCGGCCAAACTCTGCCAAGACAGGGTAAGCAAGTCCTCAATAGCTCCTGCCTCACAAATATGTCTGTCAGATATATTGGGCCAGAAAGCTGAAGATGATACTCCAATGTTATAGAAAGTTGTAGGTGACTCTTCAGTAGCAAACTGTCTCTGTCATCTTCTCATTTGGAAAGCTCCTAACCAGCTCTCTCAGTATACTCAGGTAATCAAGTTTATTCCTTCCCAATTCTCTGATGGAGTTGAAGACCAGGTAGCTTAGTTTTACAATGAAGCTTAGTTGTTTAGGGGTTAAGATGCTGTTAGGTCTAAATAGATGTTTTAACTTGATAATGACAAGATGTGGGAAAGATGTTTTCTTCAAGGCTGTCAAACACAAATAGCCAAAACACTAAGATTATAACATTTATATACTTCCTGATTGTGTCATGGTTAATCTTGCTATAGGTAGTTTCTTGTATATATGTGTAATACTATAAATGTACATGTAAAAAAAAAAAAAAAAAAAAAAAAAAAGGAGGTGAGGTTGAGAAACAAGTAACTCCCAAACCCAGGCTTTATTCTATGACCAACCAGAGAACAGGACATTGTCTTCAGGCTGAGCTGCTCCAATCACTCCCTCACTTTAGCTGAGGCAGAGACCAGCAGCAAGCAGGAAGACCAACATGGCTGCCTGAGGGGCAGCAGAAACACCTGGCCTGCAGGGAGAGGCTGTGGATCAGGCAAGGGTTGCCAGCACCTTCTTCCCCTTCTCTGGCTGCCAGCTTTTCACAGCAAGGCTTTGGAATTGAATACAGAGAACAAATACTGTGTACTGGAAAGATTCTCAAGTGGAGACGGAGCTGAGACCCTCCAAGTGAAGACTGAACGTGGCTAATGGGATGGAGATTTATGCCGGGCTAATGCTTTTATTGACGTTTTTATTTTTCCATATGTTTAACCACAGCTAATTAATTTGCATAGCATTAAGCAGGGGAAATATGCTCTTCCCATTTTTATTTTACAGATGAGAGCCATAAAATTAGCTAAATTTAAATGGCTCTCATTAGATGCTCACATGTTCCTGCCTGCCATCCATAAAATGCAGGAAGGATTGGAGTTGCTGACCACTGCCTGGGCAGGAGTTCTGAGGCCAGGTTCAGACAGTGATGTTTTCAGAACACATCTAGCAGGGGGCACTGGCCTTAGGACTCAGGTGGAAGTTCTCAGGAATCCCACTACCCTCCAGGGCCTGGTGATCCCAGTGTTTTCTTCACACAGTTTTGAGCCTTGGAGCCTCTTATTCTCCCCAGTGGAGCACACACTGAACTCTAGATCTCCAGGGGTCAGGGATGGTGTGAGAGAGCTGCATGTGGCCTGAGAGTTGGCATCATCTGAGGTAGAGGGGCTCTATCTGTTCTTGGCTTCCTATATGTCTTTTAAAATATAATATTTTTTATTGATTCCTTGTGAAATTCACACAGGGCATCTTGATCATATTTACTACTAAGAGGGTAAATAACATAGTAAGCCACCCTTGTGTCCACAAACCCACACCAGAGCACTGGAAACTTTAGCACGGGCTACCTCAGGTTTCATACTTCAGAGCCGACATGCCCTAGTTTATTAAATAGTGCTATGGGTCCAAGTGGCCCTCAATAAAGTCTTACAAGTGCGCAGCATCCAACCTTGAGGATAGTCATCAGAATGCATTGGGGCTCCATGTCCTGTCTGGCTGCAGCTGCTGGCTTAGAGTGTGTCAGCTCTCAAACACTGCCAGACTCTGCCTTGACCACCCTGGGCTTCGGGGATAGCATATAGCAAACGATTCCATGGGTAACTCCTATTTCTGAAGAAGCTCATATCAAGATGTGATATCTGTCCTGTAATGGAAAACATGGGAGGTAGATCTGAAGTCTGAGAACCACTGAGTACCAGGGGAAAACTGTCATAAGACCACCTTACTGACCTGACTGTCTGAGCCCACAGCACAATGTTTTTGCTCTCAGCACTTTCAAGAGTGTCTCACCTGTGATGTGGCCGCCTTGTGTTCCCTCCCCATATATATTTGACAGGTTGTTGCTGTTTTCAGGAACTCATGGCTGATATAGGCTCTGATGGCTTATCATGTCTTCTTCTGCCATCTTTGCCCTAAGCAAGGGAAACCCAAGGTGCTTATAGAAGCCTTGGGCCTGTTCCCTGCTGCCACATGAAGGCTACTCTGAGATTCACAGGGAACCTTATTATCTGTGAAGTCTGGGGGAGATCAGTGACTTTCCACTGGACCAGCAAGGGTCAGTGGGTTCAGTGAGGACACCTCAGTTCCTCTGGCTTCGCTGTGCTGAGCAGGAGGGTCTCTGCTGAGGATGCCTGCAAGAACAAGCAGGAATGGCTTCCTGGCTGGCCTGCACCACCCTGGATCCCTGATCAAATGGCTGCGATCTCAATTCCTGGCCTCCAAAATGAGATCCTGGAGCACACAGGAGTTTGATCGGTAGGATAAAGTACGGACTATGAAGATTGTGAGTCAAACCAGATCTGTCCCATGATTCAGTTGGCTTGCTGGTGAGGCAGAACCTCTCTGTCCTGGTGCCTCATGATGTCTCCTGTAGTATGAATGACCATGCAACAGGGCAAGGTGGCTCCTCCAGCCCTCCTGAATACCAGCAGCAGGCAGAGGATCTGGCAGGCAGGTCTTCAGACCATGAGTTTGAGTGCCACATCTTGTGTTTTCTTCTCTGATTGACAGCAGTACCTGGCATGGTTTCTAGATCGTGTCCCTGAACAGTGATTGGCAAAGGCAGACACCACAGCCATGGGTCAGTGCCCACGTCCTTCTATCCCAACCTGAGGCTAATGATGGAGAGAAAGTCGAAAGCAGCCACACCAACCATCCCATGCGACTGTCCCCACACCTGCTGTGGAGCAGGTGCACAAAGGGAGGGCAGCCAAGTCTACTACACCATGGCAGCAGGAGCTCATAGCCCCTGGGAACAGGCATGGCATCTCCCTCACAAGCTAGCTCAACAGAGCCTCTAAGATGGTTGATTGGATAGAGGCACCTGACACCAAGACTGGGGACCCGAGTTGAAACCCTGGGACCCAAATGGTGGAAGGAGAAAAGTAATTCCTGCAAGTTGTCTTCTGAGCTTCTATATATATGCTATAACACATTTACAGAGAGGGGGGGGGAGGGAGTGGGGAGGGAGGGAAGGAGGGAGAGAGAGAGAGACAGACAGAATAAAATAAAATATATGCTAGAGGAGTAAGGCCAGTAAGGAAACTCTGAAACCAAAGTGAAGATTTCCTTTTAGATGCTGAGCCTCTGCCTTCTAGTGAGCTGGCAGGGAAGCGAATCCAGGGCCTTCCTCCCCTCTGGTTACTGGCCTGGGCTGGTTCAGTGGTATGAGAAAGGATCTATGTCTTGACTAGAGATCAGTTCATTGTATTCCTGATGAGGGATCTCAGGCCCCTGCAGAGAACATTTCAGGGTTTGACTGACCGAGACTTGGAAATAGCTTGTACCTTTGTTGGGCTGGTCCTCTGCTCTCTGCATGAAAAGGTAGCCACTGCTCGTCTTGGTTCAGCCCCTGGCCTGGACTCTTGCATTGTGAACATTTTGTTGTGCTCATGGAGTATTTTAGCAAGGCGCCTGTCCTTTGTGGTCTGTGCTGTGTTGGGCTCAGCTGTGAAGGTCTGAAGGAGATGCATGACCAAGGAGGAAAACGCCTCTCCTCCTCGATGAGGATGCCTTTCTTGACCTTGCCTGGTTGTGGCATTTCCTTCTGATCTCTCTATACTCAGAATCAGCCTCTTCTCTCCTTTAGAGACCCCAGTGTCAGCCACACATCACCAGTCCTTCCAGGTTGAGTCACAGATCCAGACCCTTGGGGTGTTTTCTAGTATTCTGCTGTTGATGCCCTGCCCTCCACCCCTGTACCTCCTCTACCATCCACTGGTGATGGTGTGGTCCCTGTCTGCAGTTCCAAAGTGGATAATGGTCACCTCACAGTCACCGGTGTCTTTGGCTCTCCAGACCTTCCGCATGGATCACCCTTTCTGGGAACTTTGAGTTCTACTTTGCCATTTCCAATTCCTAGACTGTACTCCTGAAATGTCACTCATAAACAAAGGAAAGAAATCATTGTAAATGAACTTCCAAAACAGGAGTCACAGAGGCTATTGCCTCACTGGTGGCGGCTGCACATGAGAGTGATTGTGTCTAGTGGGCACCAGCTCTGTAAGCCCTGAACAGTGCAAGGAGCTAGCCATACACACCTGTGCCTTCCCAAAAGAAGACTTTACAAATAGGAGGTACACAGCCCTTCCGTGTCATTCTGGGAAAGGAGGATTCATTTTTGGGCAAGTGTTTTCTGAAGAAGGTGACTTCTTTAGCACTCCCTGAAAAAAGTGTGCTTTAAAAATCTATAAACAAGCTACTCATGTCAAGCTCACTGTGGAGATCATGAGACCCTCAATGATCAAATCTGGTCCAGGCTGTTTCATTAGCCCAGGACACCAGGCAGCCTCAGTTGGACCTGAAGCTGTAGTGCCTGGGACCTACATATTTTGCCATTGATGATGCCAGGGCCTTGAGAAAATGTGCTGGTCTCCTTCTGGCTTGCTGCAGAGCTTGCCTTGCTGCCCTTCACTTGGCCTTCCTTTCTAGCCAGGATGGCCCTGGCTCTGCCCTGGGACATTTGTGCTGTAATAACTCCCTGCACCTCAGGCTTGGCAACCACTCCACTCCACTTTTGCCTCTCTGTTCACGGTTCCCATCTTTGTGTGGCATCAAATGGCTTTTCCATTTTTTAAAAAATTCCTTCCTGCAAAGATGCCTGCGGTGCAGGCCTTGCCTGGGCTCCTCTGGGACCATCTTTCAATTAAGCTCACAGAAGATTTGAGGCACAGCCGAGGCATGCCAGAGAGCAGCTTTCAAACAAGAGAACCTCCAGGATCACAGAGCCCTGGATAATGCACTGGCTGATCCCAGCCCCTCAGAAAGAAGGGGACACTGAGCCAGTATGTTGGGTGAAGAGCAAATATGAGGTGCCCTGCCTGGCGCTTTGAAGAGAGTGCTGTGTAACTGCCTTTTAAAACTCTTTTTTATTTGGGAGTTCCTTAAGTCTTTACCTCCCTTCCAATCCCACAACCCTATGTAGAAGAGAAAGAAGGTTAGAAAGGACAGGGGAGGTAGACATCTTTAGACTTAACTCTGGCTGATTAGGGTCTTTGAGTTCTTTGGGGCGATACCAACCGCAGTCATCAGGAAATCCAGCAGCAGCCTTCTTCCTTCTCCAACCATCTCCTCTCCCTCTCTCTTTCTCTCCATCCTTCCCTCCCCTTTCTCAGTGTCCCTTGAAGTGCCCCCTCCTCTCTCTGGGCTCTGATATTTGTACCCTCTCTGAGTCCTCAGGATTTCACTAACTGCAGCTGGCAAAGATTATGCTCCTGCATGAGGCTGCTATCAGCTGTGGGCAACCAAAGGCAGCCTCATATCCCACACATGGGATTAAAACAAAAACATGGTTTTATAACATAACTGAGTTCTTAAAGAAACCAAACCTTCCATTACAGTGCTGTGAATGCTGGTATCTGTGGTGAGTGGTCACCTGGATGGGGCTCAGTCAGCCTTAAGGACAAACAGGGCTCAGGGACTACCAGATCCAAAGCTACCTCAGAGGATAGGCTTTTGAACTGTGAGGGATGCTGTAGATTTGTTTGTTTTCCAAGACACAGATGTTAGTGCCCCCATTCCATTAAAAATAACCAGGAAAGACATGTACAATTAGTCTTCTCTATCCATCTCCTTCCAGCTAAGAAGAGAAACTGAGGCTATGAAATAAGTGCCAGCTCAGTCACAGTCAAATATTAGCAAACTCCCAACAAACCAAATTATCCAATTAAAAATTTGGGTACAGAGCAAAGCAGAATTTTCAACAGAGGAATATCTAATGGCCAAGAAACACTTAAAGAAATGATCAAAGTCCTTAGTCATCAGGGAAATGCAAATCAAAATGACTCTGAGATTCTATCTTACACCCATCAGAATGGCTAAGATAAAATAACTCAAGTGACAGCACATGCTGGTGAGGATGTGGAGAAAGAGGAACATTCCTCCATTGTTGGGAGCACAAGCTTGTATAGCAACTGTGGCAATCAATCTGGAGGTTTCTCAGAAAATTGGGAATAGATTTACCTCAAGCTATACCACTCCTGGACATATACCTGAAAGATTCTCCACCATACAACAAGGACATTTGCTCAATTATGTTCATAGCATCTTTATTTGTAATAGCCAGAATCTGGAAACAACCTAAATGTCCCTGAGCTGAAGAAAGGATGAAGAAACTGTGGTGCATTTACACAACGGAATATTATTCAGCTATTAAAAATAGGAAGTCTTGAAATTTGCAGGCAAATGGATGGAAGTAGAAACAATCATTCCGAGTGAGGTAACCTAGACCCAGAAAGACACACATGGTATATACTCATTTATAAGTGGATATTAACCCAACATTGATGTTCTCTGAGAGTCCCCACCCAGCAGGGGATCAGGACAGACATTGAGACTCATTGCTGGACTCTGAGCAGAGCTCTGAGAGTTGTGTGAAAGAGTTGGGGGATGGGAGGACCTGGAGAGTTCAGGAGCCCCACAGGGAGATCATCAAGGCTGGAGGATCTGGACCAACTCAGAGGGGCCTGCACAAACCGTTGCACCAACCAATAACAATATATGGGTAGAACCTAGACCCCTTGTTCAGATATAACCAATGAATATCTCATTCTCCAAGGCTGGAGATGGGTGGGTAGTGGGGACTGCCTCTGACATGAACTCTGGTGCCCAGGATTTGACCACTTCCCTTCGGTAGGGAGGCCCAGTGGGCACACAGAAGAAGGGGATGCAGGCTATTCTGATGGGACCTGATAAGCTGTGGTCAGATGGTGGGGGATGACGGTCCCCCGTCAGAGGTCTAGGGGAGGGGAATAGGGCAGAAGAGGGAGAGAGGATGGGGATGGGAAGATATAAGCCAGGGGATAACAATTGGGAGGTAATCTGAATAAATTATAATAAAGGAAAAAAGGAATGAAGGAAGGAAGGAAGAAAGAAAAAAGAAAGAAAGAAAGAAAGAAAGAAAGAAAGAGAAAATACTTCATGAAGCTTCCACCTGGGGAAGGTGGAAAGAGCAACACTTTAGAAATCCTGTGTTATATGTGGAGTACATGCATACGTGGGCCTATGTGCTATGCACATGTGTGTGGGCATGTATGGGGTACTTGTATGTATAAGCATGTGTGGGGTATTTGTACGTGTGAATGTATGCAGAGCCCATGTGAGAAAAGAGGGATGGAAAACTCTTTGTTGCGGATATGGTAGCTTAAAGGCACATATGCGCTTTCCCCCTTTAGTTTTGCTTACCCCATATCCAAAAGGTCTATGAGTAGAAGGACAGCCATGGCCCACCTAGAATCACAGATGAGCCATGCTAGTCCAGACTTTCTAAAGAAAGCCAAACTCCAGTATAGATGCTGGCTTGCTTGAGCACAACTTTTTTTTTTCAACATCCTTTAATAATTTTGCTGTTTCAAAGCCCAGTGTGTAAATGGGACCGATGTATTGGAAACCAATTTCTGTTTGTTATTCTTCCTAAATTCAAAACTAACTTAAATCAAATCTATATTATTGTATTTTTACAATAAAAATGTTTAGCTAAATAAAATTGTGGAAACGAAATCTAATCCTTCCTCTGGGAAATAGTCCTGGAACTTGGCTGTGTAGGAACGTGAGTTGACACAGTTCCTTCCTTGTGGATGCTGAATGATTCATACAGGCCTGGCCATGGCTACTCAGATCAAGATATGGCGCTTTCAAAGCTGCTCAGTGGCATTGTGGATAAATTGCAGTGCCCACTTTGCTGGGGCTTCTCCGTAGGGCTTTATAGGAGGCTCAGCTTTGGACATGAGGCGGCACTTGTGGATCAAGCTAGAGTCAGCAGCAAGGGTAAGTGGGTACCAGCTTGAGACTTCCTGGACCAGCACCCTGGCTACAGGTGAGTAAGACAAAAATTCAGGCAGGTAAAAGTGCAGACAGCCAATCAGCACTCTAAGGGAGACCATCTCAAGTGAGTTTGGGAAGATCATTTGAAATTCATTCTGACTGTGACCTGTTTTAAGAAAGCACACAAGAACTCAAAGTAAAGCAACAAGGAAGTGCGTGCGTGCGTGTGTGTGTGTGTGTGTGTGTGTGTGTGTGTGTGTGTGTGTGTGTAAACATTACATGTCTTTCTCTTTAGTGTGGGTCTCAGCTCACATTGTGCTACCGAATTTCACGGTGCAACTGACCCCAAAACACCCTTTCGATCTATTCTGGGAACTCTGTATGCTTGGAGTAGTGCCAGGGATGTCCCACAGCCTGTAGTGGGTCACTGAACAGCACAGTAACAGTTTTCCTGGGGTGGGGGTGGGAGAATCTAGATTCTGGGTAGGTCAGAGCACAGAGTTATGGGAACAGGACTGACTTGTCTGAGAAGGGGAAACATACAAGTTCTCAGTGCCTCTGTAGGTTCAGTCAGGAAAGCACCAGAGAGGACTACTAAAAAGGGCACACCTGAAGGGGAAGCCCAAATCGAAACAACTCTGAGATTCCATCTTACACCCATCAGAATGGCTAAGATCAAACTCTCAAGTACATGCTGGGAAGGATATGAAGTAAAGGGAACACTCCTCCATTGCTGGTGAGAGTGCAAGCTTGTACAACCATTGTTGGAAATCAATCTGGAGGCTTCTCAGAAAACTGGGACTAGATCTACCTCAAGACCCAGCCTATACCACTCCTGGGAACATTCCCAAAATATTCTCTACCATGCCACAAAGGCAAATTTTTTTTTTAAAAAACTGCTTATTATAGAAACCTTTTGACTCTGATTGGTGTTTTATGTTAGTTCATAAAGTTCAAGTGACTCAGAACTTCAGTACTGAGCAAGGGCACCAGTATCAGCCTCTCTGTTGCTTCCGCTGAGTTCCCACCTGGAGTCGGCTACAGGAAGCTCCACAGTTCCATCAGGATCCCTAGCTACTCTCACTCCATGCAAGATGCAGGCTGGGCAGGGAGTCAGATGCGAAACAGCCAGAGAAAACTGCAGCTGTCCTTCAGTGGGCAGAATACCCCTTCTCAGTTAAACATCCTTGCAGCTGCACTTGCTCTGCTCCTTGTATGTCAAAAACTAAGGCAGACAGAGTACTTCCGCAGTTGCCAGACAATATCACCAAGAGTCTCCATTCTCACAAAAAGCCCTAGCTTTTACTCTCATCATTTGTACGGTAGTTTTGACCACTCCTCATAGGCTTTTTAGAGGATCATGGGAAGAAATATATTAAAAGGGAGAACAGGCCTACCACGATTAGGTGGGGGGCTGCAGGGGGGTGGTTAATCTTACCCTATGAATACGTAGCCTACCTTATAAATAGTCTCAAAAATGTCTTTAATTCAACAATACAGAAGCCCCTGGCTGTTTTCCTCTTTGGAACAACCCACTCCAGCTTCCCCTTGGAGAGATTGTTTCACTGACTAAACTTTTGCTTAAATTATGCCACTCAGGCATTCTTCCCTTTCAGAAAATAAAAACAGAGAGACTCTATATCCTAGGGACTAGGGAGCAGCATGGGGGAAGTCTAGGTCCAGGATGGCTGACCTCCAGGAGACAGAGAAGTAACTATTACCGTCTTTGAGGACCTAACATGCATGACTTTTCTTCCTCTCTCTGCCATCTTCCAGAAATGTGCAAAAGGTCCTTGCCAAGCTCACATGGTCAGAGGAGGGTGGCACTGGGAACACTGGACTGTGGGACCTGTTGTGTCCCCCATGGGTCACCGGGGAGTCAGCATGAATCCGTCCCAACAAGGGTCACTTTCCTGACCACTGCTAAGGAACTCTTGCTGTGCTTTTCTGAGTGTCACCATCTTGAGAGTGAGCAGGATGGTCTCAAGGATGAGAGTAACGGGAAAATGCTGTTCAGCAGAACTTGGCTGATTCTTTTTCAATGCCATTGGCAGAGGTAGAAAGGCGGGTAGACTATCAAACACCTGCTGTGTGAGCGTGAGGACCCGCATCTAATCCCAGGATCCCTGTAAAAAGGCAAGGCATGGAGGTGAATCTCAGTGCCGGGAAGGGGAAGGCAGAGAGTAGCTGATCCTTAGAGCCTGATTGACAGCGGGTCTAACCTACTTGGCAAGTGCCAGTGAAAAACCCTATGCCAAATAGCAAGGTGGTGGTGCCTAAGTAGTGATGCTGGAAGTTATCCTCTGGCCTCCACACATCTGAGCAGGTGCATGTGCTTCTGCACGCATACATACAAAAGAAAACAGAGCAAAGCAAAGGACAACAGCAAAAACCAATGGTAAAGTTGCCCGATGCAAAGCCGGTCAGGATTGGGGCTACAATTTCATAGTTTTGCCTTTCAAGGATTTTTAAAAAATTAGTTTATTATTGTTATTACTTTTGAGTGGGAGCTCATCTAGCCTAGGATGGCCTCAAATTGGATATGTGACCAATAACTTTGAACTCCCATCTTTATCATCTCCCTACTTCTGCCTCCAAAGTGATAAAATTACAGCATGTACCCACATACCTCCAAGGCCTGGGAATCGAATCTACAATGCCATGCACAGTAGGCAAGCAAGACTGAGCTGTGCCCACAGCCCCTCAGCACACATTTTAGCTGGGAGTTTGTGTTCGCTCGTGGGTCAGTGTTAGTCAGAACATGACATTTTAGCTGCTCTTCTCTTGCCGTCCTCTTAGGAGTCTTCCTTATTAGAACTGTTCTGTCACTGATGAGCTGAGTCCAGAAGGAGGCACAGCTGTTGTTTGTTGAGTGGCCACATCTTCCTGAACTTGCTTTTACCCAGTGCAGCCAACCAGTTGTCCCTGGATTTGTTTCCAAAGGAAACACAGGTTGTATAATATATTTTGCACAATATTTTGGTAAATAATCATGGTCTCCCGGGCTATTATAAATAGGCTCGCCATAGTTAGGAAGCTTAAAAGGGAATTGCTCTCAGGCTTGAGCCTTTGAGCTTGTGAACACTGGGGACCCTCCTGACCTCCCAGGCGATTTGCATTACAATAGCCACATTGCAAGTACACATTTTTCTCTGTCACCATGATGCAGAGGATTTAATACCAGCTTGTGTGACATATCAGACCTTCAGAAAAGATGCTAAAATAGTGCCATGTCTGGGTGCATTATTAAAGCTTTATGATTCATTTATTTGAATATTGTCAAATAAATCCGGAGCTAATTTTGCAAACTTTCCCCCACAGCTCCCTCCACTTCCCTGGTCTTTCACCTTCCCCTTAGTGTGGCTGCTCTGAGAGACAGGGAAGTCTCTCCTACTGCAAAGCTGCAAACAGACTTCTTCAAAGCAGCCAAGCTCATCGCAATGGGAGCTCACACACATCGTCCTACCTGAGAGAGAGGAGCCCATTGGCAGGCTCTGCATCTGAGCGTGCACACCTGCAGCCATGAAATGCATCCTCCTGCGCCCCATATTCTCGGATTGGCTGCAAGTGACATCAGAGAGGCCAACAATCCAGGATTCGGGCAAGTCCAGGTGCCCCATGGTGTCAACTGGCAAGATGCAAGTCTTCAGTCTTCCAAATGTACCTGGTAACAAGGCTATGGTTGAAAGTAGTTAAGAAAGATGCTTTCTAAGTGAGCAGCTATTAGCTCCTCTGTTATGGAAGGCCAAGAACTTGCAGGCAGTGAGGGATCCCCGTAGAGCAGAGACCAGGGCACATGGGACAGTGAGGGTAATGCATGCAAGGTGCTCATCCAATTTGGAAGCAGAGATGCCTGAGACCTCCAGCATGAATCTTGAGCCACAGACTTTCACTCACGGCTTCAGCATTTGGTTGGTCAGTTTTATTCGTAGGGATTAATCAAGCGTTAAATATTTTATTATGTTTATTTACACATGTGAGTGTGTGCCTGCATGTCATGGTGTATGTGGAGGTCAGAGGGCAGTTTCCAGAGTCAGTCTGGAGATGTTTGTATACTGGAAAAAAAAAAAAAAAGAATAGAGCCGACACCTTCCTGATTTAACCATGAGCAAGGCCCAGTGCTCTGTGTATGTCACCTCCTGAGTCCTCAGTCTTGTGTAATGATTGATGCACCAGCCAGGACAAGGCAGGCTTTCCGTCATCAAATGTCATTTCCTATCCCTGTTGGTGTTCTGTTTTTTTGGGCTGGGGTGAGGCTCCCTAGTTTCTCTCTGTGTTGTCCTCACACCCAAATGCTCTATCTTCTGGCAGCATTCTGTCCCTTTTATCCTTACATTGCTTGGAATTAGGTAGAACAAGCTAGACAATAGACAACTGTAAATTAAATTCTCCTTTGCAGAAATGGTCCATGCCCCCTACTCTCCTTTCATCGGCCTCAGCATGATGCATGATGGTGACTGGGATAGTTAATATTGGGGATCAACTTGACAGAAATTAGAATCACCTAGACGACAAGACTGGGTGTGCCTCTGAGGGAGGGAAATTAGGTTAATTGAGTTGGGAAAACACCCCTAAGTGTAGACAGCACCATTCTACTAGTGGGAGTCCCAGATTGAATAAAAAGGAGAAGGCAAGCTGAGCACCAGCATTAATTGCTCCCAGCTTCCTGGCGGTGAAAGCAATACGGCCAGCAGCCTCAAGCTCGAGCCCACATGCTGTCCCCATCATGATGAGCTGTCTTCAAACTGTGGGCCCAGACAAATGCTTCCTTCCCTCAGTGGCTCAGGTTGGATATTTTTTCACAGCAGTGAGAAGTAACTGATATGACCACCGTCTTCAAAGGGTAGCTCTAGACTCCACAGTTGGGGGGTGGGGTGGCATCTGAAGCTTCTAGCCCTGCCCTGGCAACACCACAAGGTATCCCCAGGACAGGTATCCACCTAGGAGCTAGAGCAAGAGCTCAGGAGTGAAACCTGGAACAGGCCAGGGGGTGGAAAGGGCAGAATGTGTGTGTATGTCATGCACAGAAACATAAACACCTAACATTTTCAAACCCTATAGGATTCAAATGGCAGCACACAATTAATGCAATGGGGCTTGTTTAGCTGTGACATGAGTGGAGAGAGATAGAGAATGAGACCAGTGTATAGTCTGCTGTCAGCTGCCCACTTGCCTGTAATCACAGATCAGAGAGTAATTCAGTTAACGTTCAAATATCCCAGGAGGGGTAGCATGTTAACTCGCTTCCATCCATCAATGTCTCTGCTTTATAGTTCTGAAAAAGCGTGGGGCCCTCTAGTCCCACAAACCCTCCACCCTGACTCCACTCTACCAAGGAGATTTCAATCTAAATTTACACTTATATTTTACAATCTAAGTTTCAACTGGTGCACAGCAGCTCACTGTCATCAAGGTAGTGCCCTGGTACCTTGACATGAGAAGCCTTCCTGCCCCTGACCTACTCATCTGGCTAGGTAGAGACAAATCCTTTCCTCCCCATGTTTGCACATAACTACTTGGTCACAGGAGCAAGACTGACCCAGCTCTGCCCAGGCCATTAAGCAAAGCCTGTGCTACCCCACCAGCGTTAAGACTCCATGCAATTCTGGGTTCTCTCGTGCTGTGCAAAAGCAGTGTAGCAAATACCAAATTGGTAAGCATGTGTGCCACAGTTTCTTAAAAAAAAAAAAAAAAAAAAAAAACATTTCTTGGAGGGAGAATGGATCTGGGTAGCAGGGAGCTAGGAGGAGTAGAAGGAAAAGAAACTGGCTAGGGGTACATTGTACTGGAGAAGAATCTGTTTTCAAGTAGAAAGTGAGAGAAACTGTTTTGCCTTCGATTGTTTTATTATGCACTAATAGTGCATGATGGTTGCATCATAACATTTCATACATGTTGATAATGTGTTTTATTATTCAGCTTTTGTTTCCCACTTCTCTATCGGTGCCCCTATGTTCTTGGGCTTTTCTGTGTATTTTTAGATAATCCAATGAGTTTCATTGGGTTGCTTATAGGAGCATGGAGAGGGGGTTGTTTACAGGAGTTTCGGGGAGGGGTGCTCTACTGGAACCCAGACATCTTCAGCGGCTATACCACTGTCCTTCTTCTTCCAGCAACTTGCTCCACCTGCTTCAAAGTCTTCAGGGATGGCGAGGCCTCGGGAGGCCCTTCCCTCTCCATTACAGAACTCTGACGGGCCTATCTTCTTCAGGTCTTCTGAGGGGACTCAGAGCTGCGGTGAGTTCCGGAGGGCGCTGCATGCGATTGTTGAAAATGGTTTGCTTCGTGCTCTCCCGGTCCCTCCATTTCTACTGCGCTGCATTCTTCAGCTGCCTCTCGCCTGAGCGTCTTCAGCAACGGAACAGTTGTGGATGGCACGTGCCACCGTGTCCAGCTTCATAATCAGTCTTCAAGATCTCCACTTAAGCATTTCAGGATGAAGGCATATGCCTGCACCCCACTTGGGAAGAAATGGGAAACGTGCATGGACACTCTCGTTACTCAGAAGTGCCAATGAACACCAAGCAAGGTCAATTCTGAGGAAACGAAGATTAATGAAAACGACTTCAGACACTAGTTAAGCTGCATGATAAATATTGTATTTGAATGAATGAAGATGCAAACTGACTGTGGAAAATGCCTGTGGGATTCTGGTCCCATCCTGGTCACGTGTCTGGATGTAGGAAACAAGGCTGGCCTGTTAGGCTCCCTGGCAGTCAGGGGGGAGCAGCCATCTTTTCCCTTCCTGCCTCTGCTTTAGTTTAACTTGCAAACACCCAAATTTGCAAGCAGGAGTATCAGACAAAAAGCCACAAGCCTCTGACCCTTGCTTATGGAACTTGGAAGTCTTGGAACTGTGCAAATTGAGGAAATTACAACTCAAATGATAGATAAGGAAATTAATATGCAATTAATTAAAATTTGTATGCATCAAAACTTCTGAGTTTTCTTATTGGTTGATTTCTCTAAATGTTAATATAGACTTGAACATATACAATTATAGATATCCTCAGATTGCCCCTTTCTTTAGTTTTTAATACTCTGCAATAGTAAGAACTAGTACTTTTTAAATTAAGTGACACTGCACACAACTCAGTTTGAAATACAGAGGTAACTCACCACAGGGCAGTGGAGTAAGAACCTGGATAACACTGTGAAATTGTCACAAGGTCCAAATAGCTGGACAGGATAGTAAGTGCAGGGCACCTACACAGAGCAAGCTGAAGGCGGGGGAGCTGAGGACCAAGGGACACTACATGGGTCAAGGGTGAGGTGTAACAGAAGTTTTGGTTGCTTTGTAAACTTGGTTATGTAAATATGTTTTTGTTTTAATCCCAAGTGTGGAATTTTAGTTTGGGCTTTAGTTTGTCCACAGCTGATAATTGTCTCATGCAGGGAGTGGTCTTTGCCAGCTGGAGTTAGCTGGATTATGAGGGCTCTGAGGGGTATAAGAAGAGAGAACATAAAGAGAGAAGTGGCTGCTTGGAAGCACTGCCTGTTGCTTTTGCTGCTGACAACTGAGATTGCTACTACCCCAAAAAGGACCTGGTGACCCTACCCAGCCAGTAGAAGTAAAGGCGTTTGCCTCCTTCTAACCCGCTTTCTCTCCTGCCTAGAGTTGGGGGTTTGGAAGGGTTAGGGTTAGGTTTGTGAAACATTCTAAGCCTACAGGTGGTGCTCAACATGTGTACCAGTGGGGTGCTATGTCTGAATGCTTATGTCCATAATTTATAGCTGAAATCGTCACCGCCATGCTAAGAATAAGTACAATTTCAGCAATATTAAACCCCTCAAGGTGTTATGAGGCCTTTGGGATGGGATGGTGTCCAGAAGCTGGGGCTCTCACAGGTGGATCAGTGTTATTACAAACAGGACTCACACAGCAGCTTTACCCCTCTCCCCAGCTGAGGACACAGGAACAGTGACTGCCATGGCAGAGGAAGCTGCACCCGGCAGCATTTCTACCTGGGAGTTCCTGTGTCCAGAGCTTTGCAGAGTAATTTTCTGCTGTTCCAAGCTCACCAGGCCTATAACATTTTATCACAGCACCCAAATGGGTGAGGGTAAGGGATGAGAGGCGCTGAACGGTACCACCCTCCCTCTACTTCCCAGACACAGTGCAATGTCTGGAGATGATAGATAAGGCCACTCCCCACAAAGCCACCTTGAGGTGACATTTTGGATTTTTTTTTATCATTTCAGCCAATTCAAGGTTGACAACTCATACGCTTACTTTATGCTGTTCTGATCCTGGCCATGCATGTGTTGCTGAAATCAAGTCATGGCTGAGTGATGCGAGTGGTGCATATAGGGAACAGGGTCAAATCAAAACCTCACACTAGTGAGCCAATGGGTGAGCAATGAAATGGTAATGCAAACATTTGTTTTTAAAGAAAAAGTTATGATCAACATACATGAGTTAACTATTTTAAAATTGGTTTTTTTTTATTGGATTTTTATGTGTGTGTTTGTTTGGGGCAAGGTTTTACTGTATAGGCCTGGCTTTCCTGGAACTTGCTATGTAGACAAGGCTGGCCTCGAACTCAGGTCTCAGGAGTGATTGCCTAAAGGCTTATGCACCATACTCAACTTCTTAACTGTCTTTGAAGTTCACCACCTAAAACAAACAACTAAGTTTAGAGAATTTTATATTACCTTTAGGAAAACAACATGAACTTACAGTCAATAATGCTTTTTTTTTTTTTTTGTCTGCCAGTAAAATAGGGTAGGGAAATGTGTGATTTGTGAAAAATAGAGGTAAAGAGATAATATTGTTAGTATTACTAGAAGACAGAAATACCTGTGTGGAAATGGAAAAAACAACTTTAAACACTAAAGCTAATGGAAGGGTGACTGATGAGCACAGTACACACAAAACACATGTTATCATGATGACCAGCAGACACACAACACTTGTCAGGATGCGTTTGTGACTCTGGGACAAAACAGTGGACCATAGAAAGGGTGGCGCAATACTCATGTGCATATGGCACTTAAGTGAAGACATATAAACAAACTGACAAGTGTAACTCAGTATTGTGGTTGCTTTGATCATATAAGTTAATTTGTAAATGAATTAATTTATTAAGTTGATTTATTAAATAAATCAATATCTAATTTAACTAAATTGTTTTTCTAAATCTGCATACAAGATTACAACAGATGCCTAAACCTGGAAAGAGTGAACAGGGGGCTGGGAGATGTCTCTGGGTTAACACTCTTGCTCCATGTTTATTGTGGTTGATTGGGTTGGTTGGCTCATGGCTCCAGGCGATAGTCTATTGCCAAGAGGAGGTCAAGGCAGGAACTCAAACAGCTAATCACCTCACACCCATGGCCAAGAGAGAACAAAGTCACCTTTGCTTTCTTGCTGGCTTTCAGCTAGCAAGCTTCCCTTTTATACTGTGTGGAGGGTTAGGCCCCTGTCTAGGGGATGGTGCTACCCAGGTTGGCTGAATCTTCTTCATTAAATACCGGTCACACAGTCCCTTACATACATGCCCTCAGGTCTGTGAAGTCTAACCAACACACCACACAAGCAGTAAAAATGAGTACCAGAACTCAGATCCTGAGAATTCACCTAACTGTTGGGTAAGTGTGGTGATGCACCTGCAATTCCAGCCTTTGCAGGAGTGAAAATTACAGGCCAGAGACAGGTGATTCCTGGAGCAAACTGTCTAGCTAGACTAGCCATGTTGGTGTTCTAGCCATCTGGACTCAATTGAGGGAAAGGTGGAGAGCGAGGAGGAAGGCTCGTGGTGTCAGTCTAGGGCCGCTATATGCATACACAAAGGCTTGTGCCCACACAGTGTGAGAACATACACCAATGCATAGAAAAAAAGAAAATAGAATAAATATTAAAAAAAAAAAAAGAGGCTTCACTTTAAAACACCACCTGGCAAAGCATGGTACAGATTCCTGATCATTATTGCAAAGAAGGCACCTTGTGGCTTGTACAAAATACAGGCCAATGCCCCTGGCCGAGAATATACTACTTCTGGTCAGTCTATGGACTATGTCATAGGTCAGAGTATCTCAGTCATCACAGAAAAGCCAGGATTTAAAAACAAGTTAACTACACTTAAACCACATAGGGAAAATAAAATAATGAAACAAATTTCCAATTGAACGCATATGAAAAGATAAGTTCCTGCAGCCTGGGACTGTTGAAGTACAACATAACTCACGTCAGAGAAATTGTTATTATTTCAATATACGTGCTCCACAGATGATGAAATGACTCAGAGAGTCGAGGCACCTGACACCAAACCTGATGATCAGAGTTCAAGCCCCAGAGCCCACAGGATGAAAGTCGAAAAAGTCCCACAAGTTGTGCTCTGAGCTTCACCCACTCACCACTGCACATGTGTATACATGACATAAGTAAATGATCTTAATTAAAAAAAATAAGATAATATCCCTCACAGACTCATGGATTAGAGCCGCAGATTCCAACTCGGGGTTCTCAAGTCCATGTGGCTGATCAGCCATGGACTGACCCCCTGAGACAGACAGAATGACGTTTCTCTCTCCCACATGTTTGCCTTGTGCCTGTCAGGTTAGGGTTAGTGTGATAAAAAAAAACAATAATCAAAAGAGCCAATTGCAAATTAAAAATACATGGGCAGAATTGATTTTTAATAATGCAGTTTACTATTTCTTTAAATCCAAATTAAGTCATTTCAATATGGAAGTTGCTTTTCAATATTTCTACATGGAACTGGGCAGAAGAGACTGAAAGATGCAGCAAATGAGCCCCAGGATAAACTTCTTCAGACAGAGAGGTCTACTGAGCAGGACACCACAGACAAACACACGCAGTGAAAACCTAACTTAACAGGTGTTTTCATTCTGCAAAATCATGGTCAGGAGCCAGTGCAGGTGAGTTCTTACCAGTTCTTACCAGACACGTTCTCCTCAAGGACAAACTATTATATGGATCTCAGAGCAGGGCCATGAAAGGGGGTTGGCCTGCCCTTTCCACAGAATGGCAGCAGCTCCCAAGCCATGCAGCAAACTATGCCTGGCATGCAGATATTTATACCACATATGCTCATGTACACACTTACTTAGGTTCACATGTGTACATGCATGTGTTTATAAGCTGCCAGGAACACTGTGATGGGAAAAGGAGCAAGAGTCTAGTAACTCACTCAGGAGCTCAATCAACACAGGGAATAATATTTATAAAATTAAGAAAGGCAAAGCTACAGAGAGGGCTCAGGAGTTAGGGCATGTGCTGCTCTCACAGAGGACCTGAGTTCTGTTCCCAGCACCGCATCAACTCACAACTGCAGGTAACTGTAGCTCTAAGAGATCCAACACCTCTGCCCCCTGTGGGTACCTGACTCATGTGCTCACACACACACACACACATTTATAGAACGTTTTTAAGTTAAGAATACCTTTAATTCCAGCACTTGGGAGGCAGAGGCAGGCGGATCACTCTGAGTTCAAGGCCAGCCTGGTCTACAAAGTGAGTCCAGGATAGCCAAGGATACATAGAGAAACCCTGTCTTGAAAAAACAAACAAACAAACAAACAAAAAACCAAAAAAAAAAAAACCCAAAAACAAAACGAAGAATGCCATATAGATTCAAACACTGCACCAACTCTCTCTCTCTCTCTCTCTCTCTCTCTCTCTCTCTCTCTCTCTCTCTCTCTCTCTCTCTCTCCCTTCCCTCTCCCTCCATCTACCTCTTACTAAAATACCTATAAATCTCCTTGGCTATGGCCAGGTTTTGGGAGTCCAGCTATCTCTGGGGTTTGGAAGTCCCCAGGGGAGCTGGAGAGGTATAGGTGGGGACTCATCCTCATAGCTGGGCAAGAAGAGCAGCCCCAAACATAGCTTGAGCCCAGATCCCAGGACCCCTGGCATAAGTTTGGGTAAATTTAGACAGAAGCACATGTCCTCTTAGATCCATGGCTTCATTTGACACACTCATGTTTGTGAGGTGCACTGTGCAGTTGCCCATGTCACTTGGGTCAGGGGTTAAAATAATCATTCCCGTGTAGAACCTAGAGCTCAGTCATCTCTAAAATAGGCTGGTTTTAGATGACAAATATATATTAAGAATAACCATTTATTGATTGGAACTACTGATACATTTAATCAACTGAAACAGTCTCCTCTTTATATTAAGTGTTCATTTTTTATCAGGTGACATAATTTACTGGAAAAGTAAAATGTATTGAAATCTATTGCCTGTCGCTGGGTTCTTTCTGGCTATTACTTGTAAATAAGCTTGATTTTTCTGGAATCCCAAGAGTGTGCCTCAGCCAGTGTGGTGACCTCCTCCTCTCCCAGCACACACACACATGCACACACACACACACACACACACACACACACACACACACACACACACAGCAGAGCATGGTGCTCTATGGACATCTGAGCTCATCTGTGACCTAAAGACCAGGAACAGGTAGCTGGCATCGAGCTAGAAAGGTGGTCAATACAGGCATCTGTAGACAGTGTCAATGTTTGTATTTCCGCCCATTCCTGAGTCCGTTTCCATGAAAAGACAAATGTGCCTAAATCTCAGACAGCGTGCAGTTACCCACAAAACCAAGTTAAACGCTGTCGCCATCACAAGTTTCCAGAAATGCAGATCCGCACTATGTATTTAATCCAAAGGTCATTTCTGAAGGAGTTTGGAGACAAATGGTGCTTGGTAAGCAAGATCACGGGTGCACTGAGTCCGAAGAGCAAGATCACGGGTGCACTGAGTCCAAAGTGCAGGCCTTCACCGACCTGTACAGGGCCAGGCACCCAGTCTGGTAGCAGTTTTGAAGCAGAAGCCCCAGAAAGCTCATGGAGGGAACACTACAAGGCTTCAAAGGCCTGCCCATGCTTATATAAACTGTAAGGCATCCCCAGTGGAGGAGCAGGGCTGCCTGCGTGCTCACTAGCTAACACCTTCACAACTGGTTTTGTGTTTACTAGATTGCACTTTGTCTGACAGAAGCATTTGCTACTATTTGCTACTAGGATATTTTTAGTACACACAGAGGTACACATAGCTGCACACGTGCATACGTGTGAGCACACACACTTGCCAAGTACCATACCCATCAGGAGATGTCTTCAGCTCTCTAAGTGGTGAGGCCAGGCCTTCGAACCCCAATGATTCCGAACTGCCAGGTCCTCACAGGGACTGGAAACTGAAATTGCTCTCTCGCAGGTGTCCACATTTGGTTAAATCTTCAAATTAACCGCTTCAAATAAGGACTTAATTTAGATTTAATAGGACAGCCACTGGCTGCTAATTAAAGAGAGAGTGGTTCTCAAAAAGGCTTTTACTGGGGTCTTAAACAGCTGCGTAATGGCAGATCAGTCACAGCTGCCAGACTGAGCGTCACATCCCGGCTTGCTCATCAGTGAGTTTCACGCTCAGGAATGGCCTGTCGTGGGAGGGCCGGGCCCTTTGCTGCTGAAGGCAGACTACCCTGGCATTCAGATTTTCCTATCTTAAATTACTGATTCCTTTTACGATTTGAGAGTCTGTTTTTTCTACTGTGGCATAAACTTGTTCTTATTTTTTTTTTTTTATTTTAACTGGGTCATCAAATGTTTTTTGCACATTTTATAAGCTCATCTCTCTTTAGGTTATATTGAAAACTTGTAGCTAAAATATTTCAATAGTGGTTTTTAAAAATTCTTTGATAATTCATATATTGTGTTTTGATGCTATTCATCTTTTCCCTGAAGTCTTTCCTTCCCATTGACCTGTGTGCTCTTTATATTTTCTATACCAAGCCCAGTTTGTGCTGCTCATATGTTTTCAGTTTGAGGTCTTTCACCGGAGCATGGCCGCCTAGGGCTGAGGTTTTGTGCCCAGCTCCCCTCTCTGTTCTTGGATTTGGTCTGCCTTGAGCTTGCACAGGCCTTGTATATGTTATCACAATCCTTGTGAGTCCATATGTTCAGCTGGCCTGCTGTGCCCAGAGGACACTCTTTCCTTGTATTTATGCACTGCCTGGGGCTCTTACTGTTTTTCCATTCTCCCTCCCACAATATTCTGTGAGCCTTGGGAGGAGGGGCTGTGGTACAGATGCTTCATTTAGGGCCAAGTCATCTAAAGTATCTTGATCTCTGCATCTTAGCTGGTTATTGGTCCCTTGTCTTCATCACTCTATTCTGCAAATAGAAATTTCTATGATGAACGTTGAGAGATTAATTTATGGTCATAGCAACAAGTCATTAGAAGTCAAGTTAACGGTATGTCCATTTATCAGAATAAGATAGTGTATTTTCCCCTTGGGCCTATGTCTAACCATAGATTCTTGCCCTGACCAAGGGTTTTATCATGTGGAATGGGCCTTAAATATAACCACAAAGTGGGTGGTTACTTATTCCCCTGGTGTTTGTTCCACTGCTGCAAAAATGGGCATGTCTTAACAGTCAATTGAGAACATGGAGTTCTATGATTTTATGGTACATATAAATTCATCCATTATGTAAAACTCACATTGAATAATGGGTACATCCTTTAAAATACTGGATAACTGACCTTCACTAATCAATCTCCTGACTTAGAATATCATGTCTTACTAAGCACTGGCAAAATGCCACAGGCTTGTAGGTGCTACTCTTTAACTCTGTTTTATTTGGGGGTTTCTTAATGCCTCTACCTCCCTTCCAAACCCCCAGCCCTAGGTAGGAGAGAAAGAAGGTTAGAAGGTACAGGGGACATAGACCTCTTTAGACTTAGTTCCAGCTGGTTAGAGTCATTGGAGTCATTGGGTTCTTTGGGAAAATACCAATCTCAATTGTCAGAATATCCAGCAGAACCAACAGCCTTCCTCTTTCTCTGTCCATCTCCTCAAAGCGTCTCTGTCTCTGTCTCTCTGTCTCTGTCTGTGTCTCTGTCTCTCTCTCTCTCTGTCTCTCTCTCTGTCTCTCTCTCTGTCTCTCTCTCTCTCTCTCTCTCTCTCTCTCTCTCTCTCTCTCTCTCTCTCTCTCTCTCTCTCTCTCTCTCTCTTTCCCTGGAATCATACTTTTCTCTCTCTCGGTGCATCCTCTCTGGAGCCTCTCTTGTCTCCGGTATTTATACCCTCTCAGACTCCTCAGAATTAAACTAACTGCAGCTGGCAAAGATGAAGGCCCTCATGAGACAATTATTATCTGTGGATAAACTGAAAGCATCTCCAAATCCCACATCTGGGATTTAAACAGAAACCTGTTTACATAACATAACTGAGTTTTTAAAGAAACTGAAACTTCCACTAGACAGGTTTGCCCTCAAGTAACGGAAGTTTGATTTCTTCCAGTTCTGGAGACTGGATGTCGGATCAAGGAGAGGCCAGGATGATGGATTCTGGTAAGACCTCTCCTCCTGGTATGCAAATAGATGCCAGACCAGGGTCCAGCTCACTGGGATTCTGGCAAAGGCATGTGGATGGTTGTGTTCTTACTATTCCCACATAGTGGCGAATGCATCTCTCTGGTATCGTTTTATGAAGCATTAGTCAAATCACCAGAGCCCCTCTCCCAAGACCTTTACCTCCCAGGGCCCCAACTCCAAAAACTGTCCTATTGGTGTTATGGACTCAGCATATGGATTTTGGAGGGACACAGTTCAGCCCATGACCATAGTGGTTAGTGGAAAGAATAAATTATGACATTTCTTTCCCATAAGAATCAGATACACACACACACACACACACACACACACACACACACACACGCCTCACAAGATCCCAAGAGTGTGGATTCAGCCTTCAGCAGCCCTAATTTACAGCTAAGGGCAGTGATGCACAGAGAATCTAGCAGCTGGTCAGTTGTAAGTTCACATGCAGGCATCATTTGCCTTTATTCAGACCACGTCACCAGCAACACAGAAGAACTTGTGTACGTGATCATACAGACATTTTCACACAGTACGCTAATAAGCATGTGTCCATAAGAAAGCATGCCTACAGACATATGAATATGCACATAGCATGGACACACCCATGTCCCACTATTTAGTATGTATTCATGTCTGGAATTCACTCAGACAGGCACTAACACAGATGCACACATAAACGTGTTAATTACACCCACGAGCACAAAGCATGTATACACATTTGTACCTGCGATTATATGACAGAAGCTTGCATGTGTACATGTAGACCCTTATCCCCATCAATATCATGCATACATGCTAACATGGGCACCCCAACACATGAATGTCTACAAAACCATGTGTGTTCACAAACACCCTCATTCGGCGGCATCTTCATTCCGACGCACAGAGCACAGCCTACATGTGCACGCTCTCTTAGGAGATGCCACACATACTTACCATGAAAGCTACTCTGATCACATGGTTGAGCTCTATGAAGTTAATTGCAAAAACCCTGTGGTTTACTACAGCCTCATGGTGTTTGCCCAGGCCTGCGTCCATACATAAAAGCACACAGATCAATCCATATTGTCCACAAGAAGCTCAGGTCTGCAAGGAGTGCCCTAAAAGCTGAAATTATTCAAATCTGTGGTGTCTGAGTAATTCTAGCCTTCTACAGGGCTGACTTTTCAGTTTCCTGAGTCCACTAACCACCTACCCGTGACGCACATAGAACTTCCTGACAGTCGTCACACAAGTGGGTGCAAGAGTTCTGTGAACATCTAGATCTTATTCTTCCACCGCTGCTCATGTGAGGCCTGGCCCTCACTACCCAGGGACCCACAGCTGCCCATCACTATTGCACGGTGTCTGGAAGCTCAGCTGTCCGCTAACTCTACTTACTGTCTCTGTACACATGAGCTTTGTGCAGGTCCTCCCTAGCAACCAGTCTCTCTTTATTTGAATTCTCTGTTGCTCCATTAGCCTCCGCTTACTTTCCAGAACCTCGCTTCAGCCCAGTTCCATTAAACTGCCACCTTCTTGGGAAAATATGCATCTTCTTCCAAAGGGCCATACCCAGCAATTTCTGGTGCCACCGTCTCCCCAAGACACCTTCACACTCCATCATTGGATGCTTAGTACCGTACGTACGTGCAGGCTGTGGCTACTGTAGTATCCGTCACCCAGAGGGCACACATGAACACATATGCACCTACATACATCCATATCCACACACCCCACTCCAAGCACAGCCAGCAGCCTGAGCTAGGCTCCTAGAAATGAGTTGGCTTTCAACATCACTAGGTGGCATTGGCAGTGTATATGATCAGGCAGACAGACGCACTGTCTTGATTTCTTCCCTGAGCCAACATCAGCTGTAGGAGACATAGGGTCATCTTTCTTCTCTTTAACCTGCTACCTTTATACCCACCCCTCG
The DNA here is from genome assembly GCF_903995435.1 of Acomys russatus. Lineage (NCBI taxonomy): Eukaryota > Metazoa > Chordata > Mammalia > Rodentia > Muridae > Acomys > Acomys russatus. Next base: position 31,875,212 of record NC_067145.1, read on the forward strand.
GTAATCCACCCTATATCCAGTTCACCAGCGCTTGGATGGATTTCCCTCTGTGAAGGGCAGGGACAGGTAAGGTTCTGCTGGGCTGGTCACCTTAGAGACACACACAGGTACTGCAAGGACAGAGTTGGCAATCTTAGCCTCTTTTGTTTTCTATTGAACAGAACCAATTAGGTTCATGAACCACTATTACTGTGTTTTCAACCCGAGTGCAAGTTTGAAATATTAATAGGATGTAGTTCATCATTAAAAATAATAAAGGTGTTTACACACTTGCATTGGAACAGCTCACAAACAGAGACTAAGGTAAGTCATACTTGAAGTGTGAATGGGCACCTTTCTTGCATTCTGATGACTAGTGCTCCAGTTTGCAATGGGACGCAGCAGTGCACGAGAGACACAGGTTGCATTTCTCAGGGGCATCTTTTGCCCTCATCAGTGTCCCCATCCATCCAGTACAGAAGCTAAAAGCCAATCCAGCAGCAAGCAGCTGTGCCTTCAGGTCTTTGGCACGGGTCTGAGACCTCTTCCACATGAGACGGGGCCAATGCACACTGCACTCCTCACTTCGGACTAAACACTGCCCGGCTCTGTTGGCTAGAGAGAGAGTTTTAAGCACACAACAGCAAGAGTCATTGAGGGGCAGCCATCAGAATTAAAAGGGAAAGTCAGTGTCATCCCAGGAGTCTTGCTTTGGATGTTGGGAACCGCTCTTCCAAGATGTTCCTAGTGGGAGCAGCTCCAGTGTGGGAGCTGCAGGCTGCAACTGGCCATCCAAATAATGCTGTCTGTCAGCTGTTCGCAGGACCAGGGTTAGGCTGTTCACAGTTGTCCTGTCCCAGGACCCTCTACATTTTCCCCCAAGCAACTTTCCCCCTGACAGCTGCTAAGTGAAATGTTTGTGGGCATTTTATTATTTTTTTTTCCCCTAATGCTGTTTCATTACAAGCAATTGGTTCCTTTCCTTTCTTCACCAGAAGCTGGAGCAGCAGCGAGAGGAGCAGGGCAAGTGTGCATGCCACACCCTGCTGTAAGGTATCCACACCGTGTGCCTGCGAGGAACTGGGGCACACAGCTGGGTCTCAACATTAATCCCTCAATAATTAATAATGCCTTCTGAAACTTTAATGGCAAGTTGATAAGTAATGGCCGGGCTGCCATCTCACCTGATTGTTCACGTAGCAAGTTGCCTGGAAATGTTTTCGTTGTTCTGCCTGAATTCAACATAATGGAAGAGTTTAATGAAATGCTAGGCTGCCGTCTAAGCACTTAGCACCAAGCAAAAGTGAGCACTCAGCGCAACAGGGCAGGCTGGACCTGATGGCTCAGTACAACAGCCGACTCCAAGCCTACCTCAGGTGAGACTAGTAGGATGCCCTTGAGACTGTTCGCCATTTGGGACATTTTGATAAAGGGGGAAATATCAAATACTGGGATGTTCTGGTAACAAGAATCAAGGTCCTTGGTGGATGCTAAGGCAGACAGGCCTGGGCCCTGGGAAGGGGGCATCTCTAACAAAGGTGTCTCAAAAACGTCCAATGCACGTGGTCTAGAGCTAGAACAAGTGTGTTGAACATGGACCTATGCACATCTTCTGAGGATCTGGTCCAGGTGTCCCCCACCCACCTATCACTACCGTCTCTAAGCATCTCTACATCATCAGACACCACCACCCCTCAACTATCCCTGTCCCTGAGCTGTCTCACTCCTCCCATGTATCACGGTCCCCTAAGGATCCCTGTGCCACCAGTTGTCTCTGCCACCAAGCATCCCTGCGACTGCCAGGTGTCTCTGTGTCCCTAGGTGCACATCACGTGTTTTTCAAGTATCCTGCCCCTCCAGGCATTCTTGTACCACATGTGTCCTTGACCCTCTGTTGAGGTACACGATTGGCCAGGGATCTACCCAGTCTGGTTTGGTTCTTGCTGTTTTGAAAACAAATCCTTTGTCAGGTTTATTCTCATGCCTGGCGGAGTCTTGTGTTGAAACGAGTCCGCAACAAGCATCTTATGCTACGCTACTGTCTTTCTGCTTATTAAACATGCAAGTGTTGGCATCTGTGTGTCAGTCTGGCTTGTAATGTCCACAAAGAGGTGCTGAATTTCCTCATATCGCCCACCATGTAAGATGCGGTACAAATTGTCTCCTTTATTTTGTATAACCCTTCGTTCAGACATTAGTTACAGTCGGCTGCTCCTGAAATCAGCCAAATTTCATGTGGAACTTCATAATATTTCCTATGTTGGTAGATTCCCAGGCAACAGTTACTGGGACTTGGGATGCGTTTTTGGTTTTCATTGTGTTTTCAATTTCATGGTAAATTCAAGATTATTACAATTGCAATGCTCTACTTTCTCCCTACTTTTAGAAAGTTGCATTTTCCTATAACTTAACAATTCTTTTAGCTTTTAAATTAGTTTACAAATGTTGTCTGAAACACTTCTAATTATCTTTAATGTCTGTGAGATCAATGCACTACTAACTTTTATTACTGAAATAGTGTCCTGCCATTCCCCCTCCTTAGGTCTCATCATTTTTATTAATTGCTTTAGCGTATTCAAGACCACGTTTTATGGTAACTATATTATGTTACTGAGCTTGTTATGCTTCTATTTTTCATATTTAATGACATGAGTTTTTCTCTAGGCAAGACTTGAGTGTGTTAGCTTCTTTGTGTGATGTTTCTACTTTTACTATGCACGAGCTTCCAGGCCACCTGGACAGTCCCTTCCATGGCAGCTCCTTGTGGCTCTGTCCTTTGACTTCCAGGCCACCTGGACAGTCCCTTCCATGGCAGCTCCTTGTGGCTCTGTCCTTTGACTTCCAGGCCACCTGGACAGTCCCTTCCATGGCAGCTCCTTGTGGCTCTGTCCTTTGAATTCCAGGCCACCTGGATAGTACCTTCCATGGCAGCTCCTTGTGGCTCTGTCCTTTGACTTGCGTCTGGCAAGGATTCTCCAGCTTCGTTTACTGGCTCAAATTTCTGTTTTGGACACTTGTTCGATTTGTTTCACATCCCTGTATGTGCCAGTCCTGAGTCTGAACTGTAGTGTTATGTGCGAGGCCCGGTTGATGGACGTAGATCTTCCACAGCAGAACTGATTTTTCCCCCATGATAAATGTCACATTTTACAAGTATTTTTGAACAACTTACTTCTCTTTTAGTGTCTCTGTTTGTCTCTTATGTACTGAAGATAGGGTGTAAGAAAGGACTAGAATGGAAACTGACATAACTTTTATTCTAACTCATTATCTTATTATCAGGATATTTAATCCATGTATTGTTCAGTTACTAATGAAAAAGAATTTACCTCTAATGGATTTTTTTTATAATTTTGTGTCTTTTTCTTCCTCTTTATTTTCTCCTTTATCATCTCTAGTTTTATTAATTTTGGTCTTTCTTTATTTTGGTTAATTTGGCTAATGGTTTGTCAATTAGTAATTTTTTCAAAGAATCATCCCTCCATTTTATCATTTTTATATTGTCATTTGTTTGTTTTTATTTCATTAATTTATGCTCTGTTTGTAATTATTTCTTTCCATCTACAGCTCTCAGATTTGTTTCATCCTTGTTTTTCCAAGGTCCTAAGGTCTTTTTAAAAAATGTAGACACTCAGAGCTGTAAACATTTCTTTTGGGACTGCCTTCATTGTGCCTTATCGACTTGTGAATGCTGTACTTTCACATCATTTCATCCTAGGAAGCTTTCTTATTTCATTCCTGACGACCATTCATCATTCAATAGTGTGTTGTTCAAGTTCCGTCCACTTGTGCACTTTCTCTAGTTTCTTTTGCAGATAATATACAGCCTTAATCCACTGTGGTAAAGACAGAATACAGCATGCTATTTCAATGTTCCTATATGTTAAAACTTTGTGTCCTACTATGATATTTTGAAAGAAAGTCCATGGAGAGCTAGGGAGGACATATATCCCTTACTGTTGAGGTGGAATACTCTGTAGATGTCTGTTGGATTCGTTTGGTTTAAGATGTCATTCGACTCTAACATTGCTCTTTTTATTCTGTGTATAAATGTCTTGTCTATGGCTGAGAGTAGTGGAGTCACCTACTATCACTGTGTGGGGTTTGTAATTTACGTCTAGTCATGTCTGCTGAAATCCTGTGCATCTGTGTTTGGTGCTCATAAGTCTAGAATTGTAATGAGGCTTGGTGACATTTCTTGTCTCTTCTGACTTATGTGCAGTCTGTCTTGTCAGATGTTAGAATATTGGGGTGTGCTTCCTAGTCCCATTGTTTAGAATACCCTTCTCTATCCTTTTTCCCCAAAGGAGTTGTCTGTCTTTGATGATTTGGGGGTGATTATTGGAGATGACAAAAAAAAGATATATCCAGTTTTCTAATTCAGAGTTCTAGCTACTTTGTTTTTATGTGGGTAACTGAGATCACTAATAGTCAGGATCATTATTTACAGATTTGTGTTCATTCCTATTATTTTGTTGACTTTGTGGTATTTCAAGGACTCTTTTGGTTAACAGTCCTAGTGGTTTTTTTTCTCTTGTGGCTCCTTTTTTTTGTGTTTATCCTTCTTGCCAGTCTGAAGTGCTCCTTCTAGTATCCTCTGTAGAGCTGGCTTAGTGATCATAAGTTTCTTTAGTCTGTTTTTTTTTTTTTATCATGAACGTTTTTTATTTACCTTTCAATTATAAAAGATAGTTTTGTGAGTATAATAGTCTGATCTGGCAAATGTGAATTTTCAGAAGTTAGAATAAATCTTTCTAAGCCCTTCTGGATTTAAATGTGTTTATCAAATAATAAGTTTTTATTCTGGTGGGCTTGCCTTTGTATGTGGCTTGGGCTTTTTCGGTTGAAGCTTTCAATACATTTTCTTTATTCTATGTTTTTAGTGTTTTAACTCTAATATGCCATGGGGAACTTCTTCTTTCATCTTGTTGATCTGGTGTTCTACAGCTCTCTTGTACCTAAAATACCTTGTACCTCTCTTTCTGTAAATGTGGAAAAAAAACTGCTATGATTTTATTAAAAATACTTTCAATTGTTTTTGACTTGGAATTATTTTCCTTCTCCTAGGCCCATAACCTGTAGGTTTCATCTTTTCATGTTTCCCCAAAGTTCCTGTGTATTCTGTTTGTGTGTTTCTTTTTAAATTTATTTTTTTTAAAGTGGATGCTTCAATTCATTGACCACATCTTCAACCCTGGTATTCTACTCCATATGACAGCCTTATTGTTGAGGGTTTTCACTGAGTGTTTTATTAGACTTATTGAACTTTTTATTTCTAGCTTTAATTCAATTTGGACTCTCTTTACTGTTTGTATCACATTATCGAATCCAACTTCCATATCCTGAAATCCTATCATTATTTCATTCAGACTTACAAGTCTGTTTTCTTGGGCTTCAATCAAGAGCCTTTTCTTCCTCTGTTTAAGTTTATTCAGGTGTGTATTTGTCCTCCCTAAATTCTGTGAACTCTTTTACCATGGTTAATTTTAAAAGTTTGTATCTTGAATTTCATCTGACTTGTTCTCCTTGAGAGCACAGATATGGCTGATGATGAAGGTGGGGTGTGGGGACACAGAAATCCTATCTTGTTTACTGCTGATGCTTTTTGTGGTGTGGCCTGGGCATGTGGGGTTTGCTTTTTAATTGTGTCTTTTTATATGGGTATGGACTATTGAGATGGAGTTCCAAGGTTCAGTGGTGGAATAGATAGATGTCTTGAGAGAATCTCAAAGGAACTGAACCAACTAGAAGCGGGTCTCTTACCAGGGCTATATGGATGGCTGGAAAGAGTCCTGAGGGTGAAGGGAGGCAGAGCCAAAGGGAGTTAGTTTCTGACTGGAGTTTACTGAAGCAACTTGGCCATGGACTAGACTTTTATCTCCTTTTTCTCTCTCTTCTCTTTCTCTACATTGCATTGGGCATGTTTGTGTCTTGTGGAGCCCACAGGTCTCGGCATGTCTGATGGAATCCATCCGTTTCTGTGGGTCTGATGGGATCCATTTGTATCTTTGTATCGAATAGCACCCATAGTTGTCTGCATGTCTGATGGAGTCTATATATTCTTCATGTCTAGTGGAGTTCAACAGTGTTTGCATGTCCAATGTAAGCAAACGGTCTATGCATGCCTGATGGAGTCCATGTGTCTCTGAGGCTTTGTTAACTTCCCTTTGTGCCCTTTTTTTCCATTAAAAACATCAGTCAACCTTTCTTCAAATTCATGCAAACACTGCTTCCAAAATTTCTTGGAGCAGTCTCTGAGGCAGCTGGGATGGTGGCCATGCCTTCAACCCCTGCACTCACGAGGACTATGCACTATGGTCTTTGTGATTTTAAGGTCATCTTGGTCTATGTAGTGAGGTCCAGGACAGTCAGGATTACATGAAGAGATCTTGTCTCAAAACTCAGTTAATCAATCAATCGATCGATGGATCAATCAATGAAACAAGGTGTTTGTTGGGCCACATCAATATCTGGGTCTCTCAGCACTGATTTTTCGTACCATGCTTGGCCCAGAATTATTTTATATATTTATCATTTATTTTGTGGTCAAAGTTTGACATTTAAAAAAAAACAATTTAGAATATTTCGATTAGACCCCACCACAGGGTCATGTGGGGCTGATACTGTTTGAGAGCTAGCTACTCTAAAACAGCTTATTATTAACTTTTCAGAACAAATTCTGTAAGTCTTCACTGAAGATTGCTCAATTGCCTTGATGATCAGCTAAGGACAGGACCGAGGTACTAGAGTCACGGAACCATTGTGTCATCTCAAGGATGCTTTTGCTGCTGGTCAGAACACACACATTTCCACAGAAAACATCATCTCTGGAGACAAGAGCTTCTAAGTACCAGGGAGGGGCCATCAGACAGCATAGCTAAGTTGTCTGGGTCCCTCAGCTCTGCACTTTGGAAAGAACACGGGAACTCTGCCACAGAGAAGAGGAGAGGAGAGAGGAAAAGAGGAGAGAAGAGGAGAGGAGAGAAGGAAGAGAAGAGGAGAGGAGAGGAGGAAGAGAAGAGGAGAGAAGAGGAAGAGGAGAGGCGAGGAGGGGAGGGGAGAGGAGAGAAGAGGAGAGGAGGAAGAGAAGAGGAGAGGAGAGGAGAGGAGGGGAGGGAAGAGAAGAGGAGAGAAGAGGAAAAGAGAGAAGACAAGACGAAAAGAGAAGAGACGAGGTGAGAAGAGACGAGACAAAGCGAGAAGAGGCTGGTATGTGTTCTCCTTGAAGATACAGATAGACTCTGAGTGAACATCTGTGTCCCACAGAGCATCAGAGCAGCAAACCCAGTGCAGAGCTCTATGGCATTCCATGATGGGATCTAGGGTTTAGTAAGACATATTGGGCTGAATTTGCTTTTCAGAAGGGCTCTGTAGTGAGGCGTTCAAGAACCATCAAGATTAAGAGGAAATAAGCTGACATCGGGGCAGGACTGTCCACAGGTATATGTAGAAAGAACATGTTACATGTGAGCAGCCAACAAAGAGTCACATGGCCTCTACCTCCTTCTGTTTTGGAACCCAGACCTGGGCTTTCCCATGGCAATTTCCTTCTACCCTTTGGTAAACTTTCTCCTTTCCAGTTACTATCCATGGGTGTGAGATACAAGAGCCTGGAAATCCCATCAGCTGCCTTCAGAACTCTGATCTGTACCTATGACACTTTAGACAAACTGGAGATGGAATGCTTTGCTCTATCACACTTGGAAAGTGGAATTGTAAAAGTTCACCTGTAGTGTTCTCATGATTCTGTGAGGGCAAGACAACACGGCTCACGCAGGCCTTTCCAGCTGATGAGGCCTGTGAGAGCCTCAGAACCCGGGAAGGCAGCTCACGTACGAAAAGTCTGAGTTAAACTGGGGTCAGCCAACATCTCCCTCAACAGGCTTTAAGATGGCACAGTGTTTCTTCTGTTACAATAGCAAAGCATGTCACATTTGACCTTTAATCAAGTCAACAACGTAGTTTCTCTCTGGTGCAGTTGACGGGGGGGGGGGGGGAACGGAAATATTTCTTCTGAGGGAATAGGCAAACACAGATCCTAAGTAAGTTACTGGGAACATAACCATGCTCTTTGCATAGTTTACAGAGGTGTGTGTATGTTCCTACAGTTGCCCAAGTGTCCACAAGTGTTTCTGGTGTGAGCACAGGGGAGTTGGGCACTGGTCTCTACACCACTGACCCTCCCAGCCCAGTCATCCATCCTTTGAGATCCAGATTCCAAATAAACCCAAGTTTTGCTGCCTGAACCATCCTTCTAAAATTCTAAAGTTCTCCTCACACCTTTGTTCTCCGCAGTGTCCCCAGAGTCATGCCCACATCCCTGTACCCCTCCAGGAGGATAAACGCCAGGTGTCTGTCCTAGGAGAGAGGACAGCTTTTGTAACCTATGGATACTCCAAAAATTTGCATCTGTAATTAGATTCCATTGCTGCAAGAACAACAGGACCATTTAACGTAGCGGACAAGGGTTTTAAATAATAGAAACTCCTATTAGGAGAATTTATGAAGAAACGGTGAAAAGTTATACCAATACTGCGCACCCTTCGATGCCTTCTGCTCAGTGAATATGTAAGTGGTGTTGAATCATTTATGCCAACATGCAGGAAACTGATAAATTTTGAACAAATTTAATTGAAATCACCCCTGGAGTGAGTGTGAAGGAAGGATTAAATTTAATGGCCTCACCGAGTGTTACAGTGCTAGAGCGCTGCCTTCTGAAGTCTATTTTTTTTCCCTAAATAAAAGATTCCAAACCTCAATCAAGGATGAATGTGAGTTTAATCACACCTCAGGAGTGGCAAGCATGGAACGGCGCCATGTAATGAGACTTAAAGAAGATGTCTCACCAGATGCCATGAAGTTAAGTTTCATTTCCGCAGCAGATAGGAGACGTGTCTTCACTGCACCGAACGTGTTCACGCGTCCGCTCGCGTGGCCTGCCAGCCTCCAGGTCACAGACATTCTCAGCTCTCCTCTCTGAACAATCCCCCGACTCAAGGACTGTTAGTCACTTTTCTCATTTCTGTGGCAAAACAAGTGACAAAAGCGACTCAAGGAATGAAGGGTTTACTAGGGTTCACAGTGTGAGGGGACAGTCTGCCGTGACCAGAAAGGCACAGTGGCACAAGTTTGAGGTCTAGTCACATGGACTCCACTGTCAGGAAGGAGAATAATTGATGCTGGACTAAGCTTGCTCTCTCCTTGTTATTCAGCCCGGGATGGTCCCCCATTCAGGATGAGTCTTCTGTCTTCAGCCATCCCAACCTAGAAACTCCCTCCTAGTAGAGGTTTGTCTCCTTAGAGATTCAGGGAAGGATGCCGAAGGATTGCTGCAGGTCACAGTACTCCCTCAGAGCTGCTGTCTGCAAACACGGTCTTCACTGGTTCTCACCGAATGCCCCAGGCTCTGTATATCTATGGGAGATGAGAAAGATCTTGAGCTCCCTTAAAGCCAGACTCTCTGATCTCAAGGAGCAAGAGTGGGGCCCAGGGGAGGAAGGGCACCTTCCCAGCTAGCCGACTGGCTCACTGGTGGGAAGCGTTCAAGTGTCCATGGAGTGCCTGGTTCTGGTTGTGCATTGTGTCACTCTGGAACTTTGCTTTTGGAAACAGCTTCGATCCAACCAAATACTCAACCTTTACCTGTCAATTCACAGTGGCTACCTTGCCCTTAGACTCCTTCAATTCCTCCATAGAACCTCACTATGGGTCAATGTATTTTGGAATTTAGAAATTCAGCTCTTCCTTTGAACCCTCAAGTGACTTTAGGAATGGTGGCCACGTGTTCTCCACCTGACCGTAGTGGGCTACAGTGCTGGCTGGAGCCCAAGGGGTGAACTGGGAGGGCTACACACTCTCCTACACCCTTGGGGCTTTCTGGATCCTCAGCCAGAGCAGCTCACCCTTTGGACCCTGAACCTGTAGGTTCATCACAGCTGGAGAGAGCCACGTTTTAGCCAATGATGGGACCTTTTATAGAAAAGTACTGCCACAAGTCAGAGGTTTTATCAACATTAGGGCCGGTCTCCGCACATACCTGGGGAAGCCAACTGCCCCATCACTATGGCAAGTGTATGCTGGAGAGCCTCTACCATGCTGCCAATGACAGAGCAGCTGTGGCCAGAGGACTCAGGAGCTCAGGTCCTCAGGCTCCATCACCATGTGGCAGGATAGAGGTGGCTGGTTCCCAGAAAGAGGGGAGAGGCTCACTGCCTCCACAGAGTAGGCAGTATCCATCTACAGGCCCTGGGCAGGGCCAGCAACTTCCTCCTCATTGTCAAGTAACCAAAATAATGAAATAACTTAGGAAGGCGGGCCCTGGGACACATGTAAATGCTCGGGTGCCTCTTCTCATTTCATGTGAGTGTTCTGGTGTGAGTTCTACAGAGAAGCAGCTTGTCCCTTGCAATCCTTTGCATCCCCCGCCTGCTTTTACAGTTTCTATTTCCATGGTACAGGCCCTGCAAGATAAACAATAAACCTTCCTTCTCTCTTCTCCCTTCATCCTACTTGTCACTGCGCGTGCCCCTAGGCTTATCCCTGCGGTGACATGGCAGAACACCTCTTTGGCAGGCTCCGCTGTGTCCCAGCTTTCAAGGAGATGGAAGGAAGTGGGTTTGGAAGGGCTCCCTGCTCTGAGAATGCCTCTGCTGGTCGAGCAGAAGGGCCTATTCCCCACACTCACCCTGGGCTCAGCCTGGCACCTCATACAAGAGGTGCTCCTTGGGACCCACAGCCTGTGCCTGAACCTCATTTCCAAACATAGAACTATCAGCTGTGTCAGGCGCTTTGATTTCTCTGGCTGTCAGGCTTGATTTTCAAATGTAAATGTGCCCCGGGTTAGTCTTAGTGAGTTACCTGGCCATGGCCCAGGAGCACACCTGTCAGGTGCGGCCCCCTGACCTTCCACCTCCATGTAATCCTTCATGTTCCTCATCAAAGACACCCTCCCACTCGCCCGGAGCCAAGCGCAGAATTACCCTAGGAGGAGTTTATGACAAATACAATAATTCCTTTTAATGTGGGGGCTGTTCTCTCTCCCGGCACATTAAGTACTGTATGCCACTAGGAAACCGCCATTATGTCTACAATTACCATCTTATATTTAGAGCACACAATGAATCCTTTAACCTGAGTGAGGCAGCCATGTTTCCTCCACAAGGCTCCCCTGATGCCGAGCTGTGGGGAAGTGAACATACCCAGGAGTTCACCCAGGGCCAGCGTGCTCTAGCAGGTTGTGCAGTCTCCTGGAAACGTTTCTGCCAAGACAGCCACTCTTCATAGTCTGAAGAGAAGTTTGGAGATTCTCCCCAGTCATCCGTCCCATTGCAAGCCACAAAGACCATTAGATGCCTGCATCCCTGGGTGCTGGGGTCCTCGATAGCAAGGTGGTCATCAAGATACCCCTAAGAGGTTCCTTCACACCTGGATTAGCTTGCATCTTTCACAATCTCATAGCCTTAGTCAGAAACCAGTCTGAAATCTCAGTGACTGGGCCACCTTGAAGCCTGTCTCTTCCACAAATGTGCTGCACCACCACGTGGCGGCCTTTCCACACCATGGGGTTTTCCCCAAACCTCTCTGTGTCTGGGCAGCCAGTTGGAGGTTAATGGGGCTGTTATGCAATGTGAAGCTGAACTAAGCCCCCACCAAACCCACAGGCCAAGGCCTTTAGGATGTGGTGGGAGTATGTGGGTGGGTCTTTGGAAATGACGATATGGAGATGAGGTTGTGGGGTGGGAGGCTGTGGGTGGGAGGCTGTGGGTGGGAGGTTGTGGGGTGGGAGGCTGTGGGTGGGAGGCTGTGGGTGGGAGGTTGTGGGGTGGGAGGCTGTGGATGGGAGGCTGTGGGTGGGAGGCTGTGGGGGGGAAGTTGTGGGTGGGAGGTTGTGGGGTGGGAGGCTGTGGATGGGAGGCTGTGGGTGGGAGGCTATGGATGGGAGGCTGTGGGGTGGGAGGCTGTAGGTGGGAGGCTGTGGGGTGGGAGGCTGTGGGTGGGAAGCTGTAGGTGGGAGGCTGTGGGGTGGGAGGCTGTGGGTGAGAGGTTGTGGGGTGGGAGGCTGTGGGGTGGGAGGCAGTGGATGGGAGGCAGTGGGGTGGGAGGCTGTGGGGTGGGAGGCTGTGGGGTGGGAGGCTGTGGGTGGGAGGCAGTGGGTGGGAGGCAGTGGGTGGTAGGCTGTGGGTAGGAGGCTGTGGGGTGGGAGGCTGTGGGGTGGGAGGCTGTGGGTGGGAGGCTGTGGGGTGGGAGGCAGTGGGTGGGAGGCAGTGGGTGGAAAGCTATGGGTGGGAGGCTGTGGGGTGGGAGGCTGTGGGTGGGAGGCTGTGGGTAGGAGGCAGTGGGTGGGAGGCTGTGGGTGGGAGGCAGTGGGTAGGAGGCAGTGGGTGGAAAGCTGTGGGTGGGAGGCTGTGGGGTGGGAGGCTGTGGGTGGGAGGCTGTGGGTAGGAGGCAGTGGGTGGGAGGCTGTGGGTGGAAGGTTGTGAGGTGGGAGGCTGTGGGTGGGAGGCTGGATGGAAAAATGCCCTTTTTTCAAAGGAATTGCCTGGAGTTTATTCTCTCTGTCATGAGAAAAACTGCAAGACAGCACCTGTCCACAACCAGGAGTGTCCAACTAGATGGCTTCTGTGCTAACCCCCACAGCTGAAAGCCCAGTCTCTGCTATCCCTGTACCCCATGATGGCATTCTGCGAAGATGTGAGCTGGCATGTACAATGTTCTCTGGCTTGCTCTATGCAACCTTCTTCTTCAGTTTGCAATATGTCAGGAATATTACTACCTGTCACCAGTTACTCTTCTGAAACCACCCCTCATAGAAAATTAGAAAGTTTAGATTGGTGCCTGGACTGGCCAAGAAGGCTGGTGCTGGGCCTATCCTGATGAAGTCAATTTGTTCCCCACAATTGGGCCAGTCCTGATGGGCTGAGTTAGATCCCCAGATCCCTTGAGTTGAACCCACATAGCAGAAGAGAGCAGTGTCCTCTGGTCTTTTCACACACACACACACACACACACACACACACACACAATATATATATATTAAAGTTTTAAAGAAAAAAAAAGGCAATTCATAATTTTGTTCCAGATTTCTCTCCTCTATTCTATTTGTGCCTGTATCACTATTCTCCATTTAGTTATATATTTCTGTTTTATAAATGATGTATGGAATTTTGTGTGCTGTCACACAGGATTTCATAATGTGGAGAAAACCCAGCCGTAGCTTCTGCATGTGCTGTGGAAAGCCACGCTGAAGTATGGGCACATGGCGCAGATCTTTTTTGGCGTTTCCAATTATTTTCGTGGGTTTTCTTTTCACAAGTTATGATCCCAGCATTTAGACAGCTGCACTGACCTAACATCATTGGGGTGAGTTCCTCAGTTTCTATGCTCTGGAAACATGGGAGGGACTGATCAACTTGGTACCTCAATGGGAGTCAGCTTGCATCTGGGCTCTACCAATCGGTCTAATGGCTTCTGTCCTCTCTCAGCTGCCCTCAGACTCCAAGGAGCATTGAGATGCAAGGAAAGGCTCTCAGAATTCTATGCAGAGAAGCAAAAACTTTCCCTTTTCTGGTAAGAATAAACTGCAGACCAAACTAGACTAATAACAACAACAACATAATAATAGTAATAATAATAATAATAGACACCACAAGACTCAGGCTAATTTCACACACACACACACACACACACACACACACACACACACACACACAAAACACACAGTGTCTACTGTGATAGGAGAGAGGAAATAAATTGAACACAAGTTTGATAGAGGTGGGAGGTACCTTGAGGTCTCAGTCAGAGGGTGAGTGGGCCTGAAGCCTCTCTCTTGGGAAACACAGGTATACACAGGCCTGTCCAGGTGCTCTAGGAACCTGAAATTAAAATGACTAACAAATTCCACACTGACACAGCTTTGTGTACCCTTCAACATCTGCTGTCAGCCAGGAGAAACCAAGGGCCCTGGTGTCTTCAGTTGAAGACTCTTCTCAGACTATCTCCTCCATAGTGCTATGAAGGGGACTTAGTACCTGGTGTTGGCTCTTAAACAACTTCTCTTATGAATTAGGCATTGAAAGTCAGAATATAGGGGACTTTCTTCCCTGGAAGGATTCTGAGAGTATACCGATTTCTTTAAGATGGGGACACAAAACAAGAACAAGCGTACAGGAGGAAAGCCACAGGTAAGAGATGGCCCTGCAGAAGGCTTGATTAAAAAAAAGTCTGCCTCTCTCTCTCTCTCTCCATTGCACAACTGAAAACTCATGTCTACATGAGCAAAAGCATGCCTTTGAAGATGTTCAAAGACATTCTTCCCACGGTCTGAAGCTGTTTATGAAAGCTCTGCTAACGGAGCTTATGGGCGTGGCGGCACACTGGGGCAAGAACTGCAGCTTCGGGGAAGAATGTAAACTTGGAGCCATCCATCTGTATGCGTGGCAGTTATTAATATCACCGCAGCTGGACCCTGCTGGAAGGCTGCCCTTGGGCGGAACCTAAGAAGAGGAAGTATAGTTCAGATCATGGATGGGGTGGTCACAGGCTGCTTCATTCTGTGGCACTTTTGGCCTTCAGCAAAGGAGCTATGGGCCCACATAGCATGTGGGGGGGTTGTGGGGGGGAGAAGTTCTTACTTTCCTTTTGTTTAAAGGGTCAGCGGACTTGACGTGAAGTGAGACAACCCTGGCAAGTTCCTGCTAGCAAAGAGTGCAATTAGAAGAGATCTCAATCTCCCTAATTAATTGAGTTACTACCAGAGTAAAAGCAATGCTGTAAAAATATGTTGATGTGGGTGGTGTTCCCCTTGGCGATGTAACGTGTCACAAGACGAAACCATGATCAAAGAGAGAGGGAGAGAGAGAGAAAGAGAGGGAGAGAGAGAGAGAGAGAGAGAGAGAGAGAGAGAGAGAGAGAGAGAGATACTCATTTAGAATGAAGTTAAGACAGCATGTTACACTATTTAATGGGAGGAAAAATTAAAGCTAATCCTGCTTACATTCTCTCCAGACTGTCTGCTTGCTTAGGGATGACTTCTTCTAGAAAAGGTTCAGTGGCAGACATGTTTTGATGCGGGGGGCTTGCCCCACACCTCATGACCCGAGAAGGCATTGTGGGACAGGTAACTGAGAGCAACCTTTCATGGCTCCATCACAGAAAATCCAGCATGCTGCCACTGTTGACTACAGCTGCTCATAGCCACTAGTGCAACTATTGTGGTACAGCGCTACCCTCCCAGCCATCATAGCCTGGAATTCTGTTTTATGGCTGGAGAAATTGAGGTTTCGGGGGTGTGAGCTGATTTGCTGTGGGGTGTGCCCTGTGAGCCCAGAGGAGTGAAAGCAGTAAGCAGGGTGTCCCAGCTTAGCACCAATGACATTTGGTGGACCAGCTATTCCTTTTTAGGGGGCTTCTTACTCAGTGAGGGGTATTGCATACCATCCCAGCCTATGCCAGCAGCATCACCAGTACAGAACCAAACAGTCCCTAACAATGCTGAGGGTGCCTTGGGGCAGGATCCACAGACCTGATGCCCCAGGGTTTCCCTTCCATTCCTGGAGCTTGGTGCCAATCTTGGTTTTGCAGGTATGTGGCCTGATCATATCAGCCTGATCCCCATATCTCTGCGGTGGTGCACATGCCTTTAGAGGTAGAGTTCTGTCCCCAAGCAGCTGGTTGGGGCTAGACTCCCCAGGGATGGGAAGGCTTAGACAGAGCCTGCCCAATGCCCTCCTGACCCCAGGGAGAGAGCCAGATGCTTGGGCAATGAGCTGGGTGGGCACACAGAGTTAGTGGTATGCCTCAGACAGCATGGCAGTGGCCAACCTACTGATACCTACTGGGGAGAGAGAGAGCCAGAGAAGGACAGGTCCTAAGAAAAGCCACCAAGGGAGTCCATGAAGTCTGGAAGCCTTCTCACTAGGGTACAACACAGTGCCTCAGATTCCCCAGGACAAGGAAGAAGGAATTGACATCCAGACCTTCGTTCAAGGTCACTCAGTACCAGGTAGGACAGAGTAGGACCAGCAGTTATCACTGTTTTTCCAGGTGGTAGCTCCTCGAAAGGACCCCACGGAATCAATCACTCTGAACCCACATGTCTCCACTGAGTGATTCATGCTGAGACTAATTCACTCGCTGTTCAGTGTCACTCGGAATCATCCAGGGACTAAAACAGCCCCATGGAGAACAGATTTTTTAAAAGTATATTTTAAAGGTAAGGATGAGGCTTTAATATTCTACATGCTTTCAACTCCCAGGGCATGGAATGTCAGATAAGATTTGAAAGCAGCAGTCTAATATCAGAGTGCGGAGAAGAAAAAGTGGCAGTTAGCCTCCTGAAAGACGAGGGCTCACCTTTTTTAAAATTACAGATTTCAAGTCCGTGCTACTTAGGTAGTAGCCAGTGGCTTGAATAGAACCATTCACATGTCCGAGTGGGAGGCCGGCGTAAGAAAATGACGAACAAAAGCAGGCCAAGAGCAAAGCCGGCCCTGACAGACCAACTTCCCTCCGGACTGAAGGGAAAGGCCTGTCGAATCAGGCTGAGTGTATCTGAAACCACCTCAGTGGGGCATGCAAATCTTACCAGGCACCAGATCTGCTGGAAAAATCCCTCGGTGGGTAACGTGCTCACCACAAAAGTGCAGGGGCCTGAGTTCGGATCCCCAGAACCCGGTCAAAAGCTGAGCCTAGCTGTGCACACCCGGAGCTGGGCAGCCACTCAGAAATGGATGGACTCCCAGCCAGGCTAGCTGAAGGATGAGCTCCTGCCTCAGTGACTCTCTGAAAGTTTAAGATGGGGAGGAATTGAGGAAGAAAGCGGATGTTGGCCTCTAGCTGCATGCATATGGGTATGGGCACACAGGCACACACAACATGTGGACTCTGAGGGCCAGAGGTAGGTGACTGGCTGTAAGGGAACCTTCTCGAATTTAGCAGGAATAAGGAGCAGAGCTTCACAATTCTGAAGGAAACTCCATGGTAACCAAATCTTTTAACCTGAAATTTGACCCTTGAAGGCTCAGGCCAGATACTATAAATGGGTCAGAGCCCTGTGAGTCTGGAAGGTCTGAAAGCCCAGCCAGCTGCACCTCCACGGGCACCTTGTCCCCACCCTCACCTCCAGCCCAGGAAACTGCACCCTACCCAACCATCTTCAGAGTTGGCTTCAATCTTCAGGATATGTTTTCAGTCTTACCAGTCATCCTGGCCCACCTTCTGCAAAGGACCGAGATTTTGAGGATAGCATGGATGGCTTGGAGGAAGTGTGGACAGGTGGCCAGCAAGTAAGCTGTAGAGAAACGTGTGTGGGGCCCAGGAACTGGAAGCATGTGCTACTCATGTCCCCTGTCTTCCCGGGGGGGGGGGTCCTGTGGGCTCTTCTGAAATTCCACTGAGTCTCCCTCAAAATCCAGTCTGTCACTGCAGGCATCAGGGTGTCTCTTCCTGCTTATTCTTCAAGAGAGAGCACACATGCAGGTAGCACTAACAGGCAAGCTATCTACCTGGACCACCACTTCCATTATGCTCAGAACAGATTGTGGGAAGCTCTGCTCAGAGGGCTGCTGCTTTCACTCCTATGCTAAGATAGATTTGTGAGTGCATTTAAGTTGAAGAAAATGACAACAGTCCAGAGCAAGGTTAGTGGGCATCCCCACATCACCTCAAAAGGTGTGGACTGCACCTTTTGAATCATGATGGTGCCAAGCAGCTGAGCCTCTAAGAGTGAAAGCTAAAGCTATAATTTTAGCCCAAATTGCCAAATTTTGACTCTTGGCCACATGTAAATCATCATCCTAAACTGTGTCTAGAATGCCCTCAATCTCTGGGACAGAGATAGGGCCTTAGCACCTGAGGGCCTGATGGCTGCCACCCACAGAAGTGCAAATATGGTGGTCTCACAGGAAGTAGGCCACTTCCAAAATGCCCATGAGGTTCGGCTGGAGACTCCTGGATGTGTTTCGGTCAAGGGGCCAGGTGTGTCAGTGCCAAAGAAGGCAGACTCCTTGTGGTCATATCCCAGATGGCGGTTCCCTCTATCTTCTGAAGTTGGAGCTTTTCCTTGTATCCCAGAACTGTGAACGCAGGACTGGATCCTACTTACGTCTGAAAGACTGATGTACCAGGGCGGGCAGAAACATGCGATGTGTCCTCCCAAGCAGGAGTGTAGGCTCCAGCTCTGGAACACAGATACATCCCTAGACCACAGGGCAAACATGTTCTGTCAATGTGCATAGAGCCTCAGAGCCTGGAAGGAACACTAGGGGCCATGGCAGGGAATCAGGACAAGGTCTGTGCAGTGGTTAGACTGAAGGCTTTCAAAAAATAAAATAAAACCCTGTGAATTTAGACATAGATTTTTGTCTGAAGATTCTTCTTAGAGGGCAAAAAAAAAAAAAAGGAAGCTTTCAGCAATACTGTGTTTGAAATCTAGTCCCAGCAGTATAGTCATTATTAAATTTGAACAAAACAGCAACAGTTGACTACCAGCCTAAACACAGGCCCTACAGGTCTGCTGGAGGGGTGTGGATCCTCAACGATTCTAGCATTTAAAAAGAGCAGAACTAAAAGGAGAGAAGGAGAGAAAGAGAGGATGAAAGGGAACAGAACAGAAAGACACAGAGAGGAATATCTGGGAAACAAGGAATGATCTTGAAGGGGCAGGACAACCAATGGTATAAAGTACAGCCAGAAGTCTAAAAGGTAGCTCCAAGGCCTCCTGTTAGGGAACTGCAGGGCTCCACCTGGGACTAGCACTTTGTATATCTTCGTTCTGTTATGATGGTTTCTCTGAAATGCAGAATTTGAAAGTTGGAGTCTGGAGAGGTCTAGGAAGATCCCATTTCTGTCCTGGGGAATCCCAAATGAGAAGGGCAAAAAGAGAAGATGTGCAGTAGCCAGAAGGTGGCTAAAGTGAGGGGAGAGCAAGCCTGATGCAGTGTGTTCACCAGAGAGACTCCACACCGACACAGTGCAGGGGCACATGAAACTCAAGCCCGCTCAAGCAAACCTGGGAGTTGCCACAGGGCACTCCTGCCTGGGAAAGCCGAGGTGGTTAGCACCAGACACAGTCTGACCACCTACTCTGTAGATGGGAACCACAAAGAGCATACAACAGAGAGCCCTCCTGGACCTTTTGGGTCTTAGAATTTATATAACTTTATAGCAGACACTATCTGACCCAGGTGGAGCTCATCACCCACGCTCACTGGGCACATCTCAGAATTTTGCTTGGATGGCACACATGAATGAGACTGAAAGATGTACGTGTGGAAAGACGTTGTACCCTCAGAAAGAAGCTGCATCCAATGTGTGGTGATCTCAGGCTTGAATGGGCTGTGGCAGGAACGTATGGTGTATTGGTTAGTTTCTGTTGTCAGCCTCAAAACCTAGACTCGCCCAAGAAGAGGGCTTCAATTAAAGAACCATCTGGACCTCATTGGCCTGTGAGAATGTCTGTGGTAGTTGTCTTGACTGTAATTTATGTAAGAAGACTCGGCCCACTGTGGGTGGTGCCATTCCTTAGGCTAGGGGTCCTGAACAGCAAAAGAGAGGAAAAAGCTAAACTCTGACAAATTTGTACATTGTTTTCTCTCATCTTGATTGTGGATGTGCTTTCACCAGCCACTTAACATTCCTGGTGTCTTGATTTTCCTTGGATGAAGACCTGGAATTATAAGCTGAGTAAACCTTTTCTCCCCCAAATCACATGTTTTTCCCAGGATATTTTATCACAGGAACAGACATGAAACCATAAGATATAGATTTTGGCTGAATGCAAACATCATAGTAGTGTTGTTGTTGTTAGTGGTGGTGGTGGTGGTGGTGGTGTGTGTGTGTGTGTGTGTGTGTGTGTGTGTGTGTGTGTGTGTGTGTGTGTAGAGATTTGGTGTGTGTGATGGTTTGAATAAAATCGCCCCTGTAGGCTCATAGATTTGAATGCTTAATCACTAGGAAGTGCTACTATTTGAGAATAATTAGAAGGTGTGGAATTCTTGAAGTAGGACTTGCCTTGTTGGAGGAAGTGGGTCCCTAGGGGTCGGGGTTGAAGTTTCAAAACTCCCACACCATGGCAAAGATCTTCCTTCTCTCGGTGTGTGGGTCAAAATGTAGCTCTCAGCTACTTTCCCAGCACTATGCCTGCCTCCTGCCATGCCCCCTGCTAGGATGATAATGGACTAAGCCTCTGAAACTGTAAGCCAGGCCCCAATTAAATGCTTTCTTTCCTAGCTGTCTTGGTCATGGTGTCTCTTAATAAAAAAATAGAACACTGACTAAGACAGCAAGGTTGTGGCACGACAACATTTAAAGAAGATGCTTGCACTCTGAGATAATTCTAAAGACATTTGAAGTGTGATGAGGAAGGTCTGGGTCTATCACTTATACTGCTGGTGGCTCTGAGTCACCATAGAGTGTCCTGCAAGCTGACCCTCCTCCAGAAGTTCAAAGAGAAAGAGACAGCCAAGAGCAAAGAGCTCACTATCATCTGACTGATATCTGCATAGATATGGGCCAAGATGCACGATTGAGGCCTTAGACTAACTGAGGTTATGGCGGTCATGGAAGCCACAGTGACTGCATGACAGGGGAGAGAAGATAAGGCTGAAGAGAGAGATGCTTTGACGGAAAGGGAACCCAACTTTCCATAGCATTAAATCCTACTTTCCAGAGATCATGAAAGATGCTAGATAGCTTTGTAAACTAATGCCAGCTGATATGATTGAGGAACAAGACAGCATCCTCTGGGAGGTTTTAAAAACCCTAAATTATTTAACCAAGGAGGAAGTGCCATCCTCCTTTCTAAAAAAGCCTTACTTGACTGGCAGCTGACAGCCCATCACCAAGCCCAGATTCTGCAATCTTGGGAGCTCAGCCACAGATCCAGTTCTTGGGATGATACAGTGCCATACACAGTAGTCTTCATAGAAAGGTGACAGTCTTTGGTTCACACAGCGTTGTCACCCAATGGGGAAGAGGACAGAGAGATACTGAGAGCCTCGGTGACATAGTACCATTTGGCCTGCTGGGCCTGCAGGATACCAGGCACCACAGACTATTCATATATTCACCTTTGCTTGACCCAGGTGGCCAATCCAACACCCTGCCTTCCCAGGTCTCAATATCAGACCTTTAAATATTTAGTGTGTGTGGTTATGGAAACTGGATGCTAGAGCACATTTGATCTTGTTCCTTAAAAATGTCTAGGATTAGAGAGGAATAAAATTGCACACAACCATCCCCCCCCCCACACTCATCCACACATCCCAATGTATATCATACACATGTAAGCAAGCATGTCTGTGCATACCATGTGTGTACATAAACAGATGCACGTACATGTAAACACACACATGAACACGTGTGTACACCATGTGTGCTCATGCACATGCATACTCACATGCACACACTGAGTATATGCATCCACACATGTGCAGATAGCATGTACACGTGCCCACAGGCTCTAATGTGCTCCACACATCCCAAAACATGTGTGTCTACATACATACTATATACACAGAGCACATATATTTAAGACATTTCATCTGGGTCATCATCCACTTAGATGTTTTTGTCTCCAAAGAAGTTGCACATGTAATAACACACACAGATCTCTCCCTTGTGAAGTATCTTTAAGCAGATTTCCATTATAAGAAGAAGAAATGTCCCCAGCATTGTCCCTGATAAGACTTAAGCTCAGAATATTTGCAGTGGGCTGTGTGAGTCCTTTGTCTGCAGTGCCTTTGGTTGCTTGCTCTGTTTAGAAGTAACAGTTCTGACACACTTTCTCAGTTTTAACTGTGGCATCTAAGCTCCGAGGACTGCAGATCTGGCTTCAGCAAGCAGCAAGTCTGCGGCTCATCTTGTGCTTTGGTGTTGAGAGTGATCCCTCTGCGGTGGCATGCTGGAGCCAAGCTGTAAAAATCTTGGAAAACTTTGCCAACGTTACTCAAAATAGGCAGCTGGGCTGTTGTTGGTTTTTTTTTTTTTTTTTTTTTTTTTTTTTTTTTATCATTTCCAGGTGCATTCTGGGGAGAGGAGAGTTCTAATGAGTCTAAACTGGCTTTGTATTCCAAACCTCAAAAGTTAAACTCACTCATTTCAAAGAGATATTGCTTTGGAGACCTGAAGGAACTCAGTCTGTCTCAACCCAGCAGGCTAATTGGCTGCCCTGATCAACCACCTCTGCGATGCTAAAACAAGATTCCCCACAACGCATACTCATCTCAGATATGACTTTCTGATTTGGGGGTGAGAATGCCCACCCTCAGCCAGGGGACAGGGCATCGCCCGCATGGTGCAATAGCTTGAGGTCTGGTTATCTTATGTTAGAGGCTGAGGTGAAAAGACAGGCCCCCACAGTCAGAAACCTGAGGCTCCATTCAGCAAGGTCCCCAGGGCACCAGGACTTCGGCAAGCTTCCTGTGTACATGCTCAGAGTCCTGACTCAGAACAAAGCAGTGTGTCCTAACTGACACCAACTAAGGATGGACACTTAACAGGAGTTAGCTTTTCATGACAATGCTTCATAATGCAGGTACATTAAAAACTTTTTAAAACCATGTCTTATGAAGATCTCTCTATAAGGATAAATTGACTATCCTAAAGTTAGGACCTTAATTTATTTATTTTTAAGTCTGTGAACAAGGGTGGGGTGTGTTTGTGAGTAGGTGTGGGTGTGTGTTCCTTTGTGTGTGACTGAGCATTGGGCTGAGCCAAATGCTCCTGTGGACATCAGAGGGCAGCCTCAAGTGTTAGTCCTTTCCTCTCCCCTTGCTTGATAGGGGGTCTCTCTGTCCATTGCAGCCTACTCTGCCTGGAAGACATCTGGAGAGTCTTTTACTTGGTTCTTAAATTGGTTCTGCAGATTTGAACTTGGGTCCTTGTACTAGTATGCCAACTACTTTATTCACTAAGCCATCTCTCAAATAAAACCTTATTTAATTTAATTTATTTATATAATTATAAAATAGATGAATGTAAATTTAAATTAAATTTATTAAGGTTAATAAAACAAATATACATTCATTTATATAATTTATTTAAAGAAATTTATTTATACCGTTATTTAATATTGGAGGTGCAAATAGGTTGATTGTTCACCATTGAAAACACCAGACATTTTTCTTGGCATTCTCAAGGTTAAGAACATTGAAACAAAAGACTGTAAATACCAGGTCCACTGAGAATTCTCTGGAAGCTGCTGGCTATCCAATAACTAGTGAGAGATCCTCACTGGGCCTACTGCCCCGGCTACAAAACCGAGGAGGGCTTTCCAAGAGCTGCCCCAGCATTAGCATCCTCAAGGGGCCAGCCCTGCACAACAGGCCACTCGTGGCCCCCTTTCCTTGGAGTCTTGAGCATTCCATCTTCCAAAGCCTTCTTCATGCTTCTCTTGACTTGCCTGCCTGCATTACCTACTGCTGGCCAGGTCCGGTGCCACATTGTTGTAATGGTCCCTGGGTGTGTCCCTTACCTTCTGTCTATAGTTCCCACACGTCACCACACACAACTGCTTAAGAATGAGTTCTCTGCTAAGTGAAGGCTTTCGTGGGACATGCCCCTTGGGCTAGTATGCAGATATAAGTGAGTATATACCATTTGAGTCTTTCTGCTCCTGGGTTAACTCACTCATTATGATCATTTCTAGTTCAATCCATTTATCCACAAATTTCGGGAATTCCTTGTTTTTAATAGCTGAGTAGGATTCCATAGTGTATATGTACCACAGTTGAGTGGAGAGTGGGAAATGACTTTCTCATGTACTCCGGTGCCTCACATTTGACCATGTCCCCTGGAGAGGGAGATCTGGTGGCACTCAGAGGAAGGACAGCAGGATACCAAGAAGAGACTTGATACCCTATGAGCATATACAGGGGGAGGTAATCCCCCTCAGTCACAGTCATAGGGGAGGAGAATAAGGGGAAGATGGGGGGAGGAAGAATGGGAGGATACAAGGGATGGGATAAACATTGAGATGTAACAAGAATAAATTAATAAAAAAATTTTTTTTAATTTTTAAAAAATTAAAAAAAAAAAAAAGAAAAGAATGAGTTCTTTTTTATAAGCACTAGGCAACTCCCAGGTATGAAATCCCATCTGCGCCCTAAGTTGTGCCTAAGTTGTGTTGCTCATATTCTGCTGGATCCAACTAATAACACACAGCAATGGATTGTTCCAGTTTTCGTTTGTTTGTTTGTTTTTGTTTTGTAACCCTCCCGGCAGGGTTATTTGAGTCCAGAAATACTCCAGCAACATTAGAGCTTCTTTCTCCTTCTTCATGGAGAGAGACTTAGAAGGAAAGCTCTGATGGGGCTATCAGAGCTAAAGAGCAATGATTTTAGACACATGACCCTGAGAGAAGCTAGGTCTGTTCCAGTCAACAAAGTCAGAGTTGGGGACCTCTTGGAGAAGGGCTGGGAGCATCCCATTCTCCTCAGAGTACCCTCTGAAAGCTAACACACACTTCTTAGGCTACAAGGGAAAGAGCCAGAGTGAAGACTTGCTCACTGAGTTTCTCATGCCCCCTGGGATCGTCAGGCATTCTCCAAACATGCCAAGGACTCCCAGGTCGAGCTTTGTATTCCATGTCTGGGTCTAGCTGGCAATTAGAACTGATGCTCAGAAAGAGCTGGGCTCAGTCCCTTGGGTCACAGATCAATAGCACTTTACAGCTGGCATTCATTGCACTAATGTCTTCAGTCACACGGTTAATAAGAATTTTGTGAACAGGACGTAGTTGGAATCTTTAACAATATTTAATAAGGCTAAGCAACTTGTTGATGGCTTTCACTGCAGTACCTTCCAGAAAGGTGGCCATCCTCGCTCAGGTAACCACCCATCTATATCCTTTCTTGGAGCTCCTAGTATGCCACCAAGGAGCTCGGTCCTCTTTCCATCTGCGTTGCCTTCGGTTCGAGGAACAATCACCCACTCAGCACCTCCGAAGTGCTTGAGAGGATGGATGGAAGCCATGTCATCATTTACATCTCAGAAATGGAAACTTAATTTCTGACTTTGAACATATTTAGCACAAGGTGAGTGTTTGTACCAGGACTTTTGGGAAAGTTGAGCTGACTACAGAGAATAAAGCAGAAAATAAGGCCTTATTTTCAGACATCAGCTCATTCTCCGACTGGCAGGACATAAGGACTTCAGGGGTCACAGTTCCTATCGCAGGGTTACCCCTGCCATACACAAAGGTGAGTGAGGACTTGGACTGTTGTTAATGTTGTTTTTACAAAATGGTGTTTGCTTCTCAGTTTCTCTCTTAACACAGATATCACACAAATAATTGAGACTCTATTATATTATTTTAACAAGCTTCGCCTCATAAGAACTAAGCAGTTATTAATCTATTCTTAGCCCTCCAAGCTAATTTGCTTTCCTCCTGGCATACATCCCAGAGATACTTGTACTGTGCAGCTTTCTTTACTGAGCTCTCTCTCTCCCTGTCCTTCCTGTACATCTCCCATAACTGAATCTCCTACTTCCTCCTCTAACTCCTCTTCCCCTGACTGTCAGGAAGCCCAGTCCTATTCTCTTCTTGGCTCAGTGATTGGTAATAAGCTGCTTTATTGGCATATCAGGGGGCAGCATCGAGACAGGAGATTCTCAGAACAAGGATTGTAATCACACATTCAGGGGGAGGGGAACAGAAATCAGCATTTGAATTACACAATAACCTTATGCCTACAGACTGTGATGGTTAATTTTGGTTGTCAATTGGTTTAATCTGGTATCCACTAAAAGACATTTCCTAGGTGGATCTGTGTGGTTTCCTGAAACATTTAGCAGAAGGAGGAGGAGGAGGAGGAGGAGGAGGAGGAGGAGGAGGAGGAGGAGGAGGAGAAAGACCCTGTGTCAAAGTCATCAGCACCTTCCAGTTGTGGCCTGGATATAGAGAAATTGGAGGGTAAAGCTGATACTTTCTGCACACGCACCTTCACTCCAGCTTTCACGTGTGTCTGTACCGCTGGTGCTGCCTCTGCCCCTGCCAATGTCATGATCCACTGATACCCTCTTTGTAAGACCCGCAGCTCTCCAGGAATTCCTTCAAGCCTTCAACAACTGATTAGAACTGCCAAGTCACCCAGTCTCATGAACTGAGTAGATCCTGAGCTCTCAGCCCCAACAGCATGCAGATAGCCCAATTGTAAGCCACTCTGATAGCTCCTTCTGGCACTACATATTCACTCCATCAGTTCTGTTGCTATAGAAAGCCATGAATAACATAACTCCCTTCTATTATATTAACGGAAATCTCTCTCTATTCCCCCCCCCCCTCACACACACACAGCACACATCTTGAACACTCCCATTGGACACCTCATCGGTTTGAATGGTACATAGTAGCTGACAATTTCCAGAGTAGTATCTTAGATAATGATCATCAATAAGTATTGGGAAGAAGTAAGCATCACCCATGAGACATAGTATGTGGTGGCCACAGTTGTGACCTTCTTAGCTGACACATCTGAGCTACAGGGAGACTAGTATTTCTCATTGGCTGAACTGATTTTTTTTTTTAACCTAGTCTGAAGAAAAAGAGAGTTTGTGAGCAGTAAGAAACTCACCAGGAGCCTTGGAGACATGGACAGTGATCCAGGTCCTGGCTGTGTGCTCCTGTGTCCCCAATTGTTCCCTGCTAATGTCCTGGGGTTAAGAGTCAGCACTCATACATGAGAAGGGCAGTCTCCACAGCTGCTGCTGAAGGCCTGCAGGACTTCAGCACCCTTATGAATACTCAAAATTTGCGTTCTATATCCTTGTCTCAATAGAAATTAAATGTGACATTCACCAGCCACCTAGCTGGGTCCCTTTGGAGCACAGACCAATAGCATTTTGTACCTGGCCTTTGTTGTAGCTCTTAGGCCATTCACATCTTTCGACATACACAATTTCTTTTACGTCATGGGATGCAAGCACAACCCCATATTTTGTAAAGTGATATTTCAGTTACACAATGAGCCAACACCTCATTCTTCTGCATTGAGCTTGGAGATTCATGTCATTAGGTGGCTCATTTCTAGGGAGCAGAGAAAGAGAGATGAGCAAATAGGAAGACGCTCCTATGAAGTGTAAGTGTGCACCTGCGGAGCTATGAGCTTCCTGCTTCACTGGGGCAACTGTGTGCCAGGGAGACACACAGACCCAGGAGCTATGGTGCACCCAAAAGGGTCCTTAAAGGGGCTGCCAGAACTTCTGGAAATGCCCTGTAGGCTCAGCCATCCCAAGCTGTGCTTGGCTCTTTGCTTCATTTATTCTGTAAGTAACGTTATGGCCGTAGGCAACAAAAAGTAGAGTGCTCTTATTTCTAAATGGAATCCGTGTAGTCAGATAGTGTTGTCCTGGCTCCCCTGTAAGCCAGACACAAGGTTGACCAGATCCCCTCATTAGTGGGGCACTTGGCCTATGTTGTGCTCCTTGACATAGACCCCGAAAGAAAAGGCACAGTGGTTTGAACATTTTTTGTGTGTGTGTTTCTTAGAAAATTGAATTAATCAAGTGATAGATTTATTAGAAATGAGTACAAGTTATTAAAAATATTCAACAAGGATGTATTGAGCAGCAGTCATGTGCCAAGCATGTCTGGGGCCTGGGATACAGCTGCAGGCATGTCAGGCCTAGTCCCAGAGCTCATAATCCTTATCATCAAGTGTAATTTATTTTCCATTTAGAATAATTCATCCCTCAACTTCTTCATTACCAGTTCTTTATTGTGTTCGCGTGGTTATTATATTTTAAATTATAAAAAATACAATTTATCCATTCTAATTTGATGTCACTGCCTGCTCAATGGCTTAGAAAGACAATCAACATATCAACAGTGACACAGAAATCTAAGCTGCTTCTTGGTGTATCTGGTATTTGTGGTCTGAGCCTGTGGCCAAAGCCTCAACTGTTGCGAGCACAGTCCCCAGTACAAAGTCCCGAGAGGTGGCGAGCATCTGGGAGGTATGCCAGGGACCCTAATGACTACAGTGGGCTAGCCATAAGATAGAACCTTTCTCACCTTCTCACTTTCATTCTCTCTCACCTTCCTTTTTTTCCTTCCCTTGAACTCTCCCTCACTCTTTCTTATCATGTTTCATAATTAGCTTCTGTTCTCAACTAGACACAACAGAGCCACTTGGGAAGAAAGAAGCTCAGTTGAGAAACCGTCTAGATCAGACTGGCCTATGGGCATGTATGTGAAACATTTTCTTGATTGCTAAATGACATGAAAAGGCCTAACTCATCATCAGTGCGCCACTCCTGGCAGGTGGTCATGGACGGCATAAAAAAGCAAGCTAAGAAAGCCAGTGGGAGCAAGCCAATCGGTAGCCCTCCTCTGTGTCCTCTGCTTCAGTCCCCAGCTACAGGTTCCTGCCTGGAGCTCCATCCCTGACTTCCCTCTATGAGGAACTGTCACCTCTAAGCAGAAACAAACCTTTCATCCTCAAATTGCTTTGGGTAAGTGTTTTGGTCACAGGAGAAGCGAATCGGAACACCATGACATGTCCTCTGCCACATTTTTCCACTGAAAGCAGGTCATCCACAGGGAGTATCTCTTGGACTAGCCAACCCTCAGACAAATAGACGCTATTGATTATAATCTACACAGTCTGTGAGGTTCCAACACAAGATAGAGACACTTTTTTTTTTTTTTAGCTAATGTCAATTTTATTTGTGTTACTTGAAATTCAGTTCCTGACTAGTTGCATTTCATTCTATCACATTTTTTAAACTTTAAATTTTTCATACACGATCATATCCATCCACTACAACTTCTCCTAACTCCTCCTAATGCCCCCAACCCAGTCTCCCTCCCAACTTCCTGCAATTTTTTAATTGTTATAAATAACTTCGAGTCAAATTAGAGCTGCCCATGTGTACACTGGGGCACAAACAATTCACTAGTAACGATGTCCCCAGAGAACAACTCTTACTCGCTTCTCTGATAGGGGTGGGGTCTTATAATGCTGTAATTTTGACCGGCTTTATGACAGGCCCATGCTGTCTGAATGCTGGCCACTGCATTCACTGAGAAGGTTTCATGTGCTTACACATCTTTTATGTCACCAAAATCCACCAGAGCATCTTAGCACCAAGTCTTGCACTTGATAGGATGCCTTAGTCTTTGGTAATCATCTCTTTATTCTCACAGGACATGAGACTCCCAGTGCTAATCCTGGGGAAGTACCAGGAAAAAAAAAAGCCACACATATAGCCACTGATGTTACCATAGTCTGTAGTCAAGCAAGCCAGCAAAGCAGCTGTAAGAATAAAAGGACCAGAGTCCACTCTCAAAGGAGATAGGAGGAAAGCACTGCCATTGTTTCCCCACAACGTGAATTGAAAAGATGGTGGCCACAGGGGAAATATTCTACATGGAGAAAGAGATTTGTCAACATTAATATGCCATTCTCTGGAAATAATTCTAAACTGAACAGAATGGCAGTTCCTATTTCAGCTACGGAAAACTCGACTCCCCAAACAGCTGATAGATGAATGGACACATTGCATTAAAAACAGCAATAACTAAATTAGAAGATAAGATCCAGCAGCAGAGGAAAAGTAGAGGAGGTTAGCTTTTTTAAAAAAAAAAATTGTGATTATCTATGTGGAAAAGTATGGGTGTGTTACTCAGGGTTCTCTAGAAACACAGAACACACACTCACACCCACACACTCACATACATACATATACACACTACAAACATACACACATGTGCACACATTTATATACATACATATCAACACACAGACACATGACAAATATACAGGCACACACATATACACCACATATACACCACATACACAAACATGAATGCACACACTTATCAACAGAAGCTCATTGTATTGGATCCCATGTTCAGGGACTGTGGCGTCTGGCAATCACTGTGCCTACTTCAGGGCCAGACATCCTGGTAGCCTCTCAACGTAACAAGGAGAACAAGAGGGAGCAACGATGCAGCCTGGGCCAGAGACTAACAGCCTAGAAGCTTCCAGGGGGGCTTCTTGGTGTGAGTCCATGTTGAATTGCTGAAAAGGGTGGAGTCTGACATCTGAGGCAATGGCGTCAGCTGTAGACAGCCTCATGCAGGGAGAGCAGAGGTTGTTCAGACTGGCTGGCTTCTCTCCTGCTTTTCTTCCTTCCAGGCCATTAGAGAGTGCTGCCATGTTCCGGGTGGGTGTTTCTTACCACTAGTCACTGTGGCACATGTCAGTTCTCTCTAAAAACCCTATCATAGGTGTGCTCAGAGTGGGCCGTGTGACTCTTAAGCATCTGTCAAGAAGGCCGTGTTGACAATCGAGAATCATTACCACCACTGTTGAGAAGTTGGATTCCTACATCAATTAAGCCTAAGCTGGGAGAGCAACACTGATGCCAGTATCAAGGTGATATAGATGCATCTGTTAGGATTCAGAGGCCAAAGGTGATTTCTTCAAAGCCCAGAAGGACAGAGCCATTTTGTTACATTCAAATGGAAGATTGCAGGCAGGAGAAATGTCTTGGCATGATGGCAGCTAAGAAGAGCCTGTGTCTGGATTCCACTAGCCACATGGTGGCTCACAACCATCTGCAACTCCAGATCCAGCGATTCTGACCCGCTCTTTTGTTCTCCTTGGCCACAAAACACACATGGTACACATACATACCTGCAGACAAAACCATCATAAAGTAAAAACTAAATCTTTAAAGTAAAACACTATGGTTAAAAAAAAAAAACTCACAAAGAAGCAGATGGTGTAATTATGTAGGTTAAAGACTGAGCTTGAGGAGTCTATGTACGTGTCTGTGTTTCTGTGTGTAATCTCACATGAAAGGCATACTGAAGAAATAAAAACAACCGAAGACAAAGCAAGGAGAAGCATGGTTTACAGAAGACATGGGAAAGATGCAAGTGAGTGAAAGCTGAGCCACCAGACCCTTCCCCAGCCCGTTGGCAATCTCAACAATGTATTGAGTGGAACACCTGTGACCCCAAGATCTGTAGAGAAACAATGTTGGTAAAATAAGTTTAGAGGAAAACTGTAAAACTGGGGCTATTTATAATAAGTCAATTTCTAGGTACATTCCCCAAGAATGCTATTTTAACATTGTTTGAAATAAAGTCCAGACACTGCAAATAGATGGCCATGGGAGAGTGGCTGAATAAACTGGGCAGTACACATCCAGGGCCACAGCCTGAGTAAGGAGCAGTGGGACTTCACATACCATGGCGAGCTGCAAGCTACAGCTACCAAGCAAATCTGGCCACCTGTCTGGTTTTGTCAATAAGGATGAACTGGAATGCCTCCAAGCCTGTGGCTCCTATATTACCAGAAAATACTTCTATGTTACATGCATATAGCTAAGTGTCTGTCCACAAAGCCTAAACATCTTTTGTTTAGTCCAAATCTACCATGTACCGACTTCAAAACCAGCTATAGAAAGACCTGTTTCCAAAACAGGTCAGGACATGTGGAAGAGCTCTTCATTGTTTACTGGTATCAGGTCAACAGCAAAAGTTAAAGTTAAAACACACATGCGCACACGCTGTACACACACACACACACACACACACACACACACACACACACACATACACACACACACACTAATTGCAGTGAGATCATCTCATCTCCAGAGAGGGGATCCTGAGTCCCTGGGGCCAGGGGCAGTCACATGGATGAGGTTCAGTGATGTTTCAATTTCTTTTAAAGATTTTGACATATGACTAAATGTGAGCATTTAAAACAGGAGCGCGTTGTCCATACTGCATTTGCCATGTGGTTCGCTGGGCATTTCATTAGGATATAAACCATCAAAAGTTTATTTTAAAAAACAGGGCCTGGAAGAAGGGTTGAGAGAAACTTCAACATGTCACAGGGGCATCACAGGCAGGAATCAGGAGCCACGGGGCCTGCAGCACTCTCAGACTTAGCTCTGTTTCCTTATCTTGCTATAGTAGTTATCGAAGCTGTTCCAGAGATTGTAAACATCCGGCAGGCAGCAAAGCCAACTCGGGCGTGGTCCTGATTCAGTGATCCGGTTCTCATGTTTGTGATGCTCTCATCACAGGTTCCCCATAAGTCTTACAGGAGTCTGAAAGCCAAATGGAAAAGACGCCACAGTTTTCTGCACCCCTGAGACAACCACTCTAGCCACTTATCTAACCTGAGTCACCCAGACTTTCTGAGCTTAAATCATGGACGAAACTCAGGCTCGTCAGCACATTGCATTGAGATGAAGCCAGTCAGGGCCAGCTGTACTTAAATAGGTCTGCAAGTCTTAAAAGCTCTTAATGTGTCACAGCTAATTACAGAACAAGCCAACCCACCTCCCCGTCTCACTGTCTAAACTGCAAGTGGAGGGTGTACTGTGGTGGAGCTCCTTGCCATCTGGGACTCGGTATCTCGAGGCTGGCAAATAATTTTTGTATGCACAATAACTCTTAGGGTTTTAATTTTCAGACTGACTGAAAGAGAATCATCACAGAAAAGTGAGCCCCAGTAAGCCGATGCTGGTGGAGAAGCATCAGGGAAGAGGCATCCCACAGCCATGCATGTTTTGAAATGACCATGGCCTTGGCCTATGAGGCTGGATAATTATAGAAGATATCTGCCCCACCAGTGTCCTCTCTACTGAAGGATGAGATCTTTGCTGCCAGGTGGGAACAAAGGTGAGGGTGTAGCTGTTTTTCCCCCAGGGAGCATTCCTGGGATGCAGTCATAAGAACGTGGAGGAGCAAGGGGCTGGCCAGAGGAAGGCCATGCTACCACAGCCAGCTCCAAAGTGGGCTGACTCCTTTACTTTTTTCAAGTTAGAGCTTGAGTGCTATTGTCCCTGGATGCTATGGCACAGGGTGTCAGTCCTCCACAGCAGAGTGAGCTCTCTGAAGAGGTCCCCAAGGAAAGGCTATCTATGTTCCGGATCCCTGCAGCCTAGAAAAGTTGTTGCCACTCCTAAGTCAACCTGGGTAACCTCTTGAATCAGCTGTGCTGAAGTTACATGAACAGCAGAATTATGGGAATCCATATGATCCTAGAGCACTGCGCACTTAAAGCTACAACACTAAGGACTTCCAGGAAACCGTAAGTTACACACACTTCACACTCCCGCAGCTAGACCATGTTATTGGGGCTTCAATTTTGCTTTATTGAGCTTTTCGGGTAAGTTTCTGTTCGGAAGTAATTTTGATTATTAGAGAAGTTAGAAGGAATTCATATCTTCCTTCCTTGAGGGCCCACAAGATACAATTGAATCCAGCGCACCCTGCTCTGTGCTGTGTGTGGAGCATTTAATACGGCCAGTCGAGCCTCATCCTTCACCAGCTTTGCTTCTGCTTTTCCTTTACATTTTGGAATTCAAACTGGGGGAGCAGTGGGGTCTCCCAGAGATTCTGTACCCTCCCTGGGCACCCAATCAAACACAGGTATGGTGGGACGTGCCCGACCTTGATTTACATCAACACAAGAACTTCATAACCCTTCTGCTGATGTTTTGGTTTTTCCCACCAGAAAAGGGAGCTGGTCCTACCTCATCCATAAAGAGTTGTTAAGATTGCATTAGACTGGAGCTCGGGGGATGGCTCAGTGGATAAAGCATCTGCCATACAGGTGTGAGGGTTGAAGATCAGATCCTCCACATCCACACAGGAACTAGGTGGGCATGATCAGCTAGCCAAATGAGTGGAGAAAAAGAGCCCCCCCAACAGCCACCTCTGGCATCCACACATGTGGACACAGATGCATATAAGCACACACACACACACACACACACACACACACACACACACACACACACACACACACACACACACACACACACACACACACACACACACACACACACACACACACACACACACACACACACACACACACACACACACACACACACACACACACACACACACACACACACACACTGGAATGTGCTCACCACACATATATACATGCAAAACACAAATCGAGTGGGATTTCAAGTCCAAGCTGTTTACTAGAATGCCAACACCAAGTCAACACATGGTGTCTCATTTGGCACATCCCTTCAAAATTAAATTAAAAATAGTTTCAAGAACAACTTTACAAATAGTTATCTGAAAGCTCTTGTGTTGTTCATTAAGTAATCATTCACATCTTTAGTTTTTTGCATGAAGGCTTCCTGCCAGGGCGGCTCTGATGTACACTCAGTCCTGTTTATCACTGTCCATCTCCCGTCTATGCCACATCACTCATTGGGCTTCTTTTGGTTCAAGCTGATCTTACAAGAGCCCGAGTCCTGAGCTTTGGAGTCAGTCATGTCCACAGTACCCTGACCTTGAATTCTGGTTCACAGACATCCATCGCTGCAGCATCAGTAGCTTTCTCTGAGTTCTAGGATGGTTTGTGTTCTTTGCCAGCTTCACCGGAAGCACAATCTTCTGGAAGACACGCCTTCAGGAACATCTGCAGCAATGCTTACAGATAGGTTTGACTGAAGAGGGAGGACCCACTCTGAATTTGGGGAGCACCATCCCATGGGCTGGGGTCCTGGACTGAATAAAAAGGAGAAGTCAAGGTATGCACCAGCATTCAAACCTCTGACTGGGTACAATGTGACCAGCTGCCTCATGTCTGTTCCACTGTGCCTTCCTGTCATGCTGTGCTGCACCCCCTCTTAAACTGGCAGCTTTTGTCAGAGAGATTAAAAAAAAAAAAAAAAGGAGGGCACACAACAGGCAATGACTGTCTAGAAAAATGGTGGTGGATCTCTGATACTGTGTTACTAACATTTCCTTTCATATAGACACCATCTCAGGTAAGAGCAAACACACCCCATGAGTAGCTTCCAGAGTCTCTTGCACATTCCTCGCTCAACCTGTTAAGGCCTCCCTGGTTTTCACTATTGTGGGGGTATCATCATGGGCTCTCTCCCTCCTGTGCTTGTCCTTCAAGCTAAGCAAGACCCTCTTCATGTCAGTCCTCCATGGTTTAAAGACTTCATGTTCATTACTCAATGATTCTTCTATAGCTACACTCCTGCCCCTGCCTTCCCCCTCCCTTTCCCCTTTGAGGCACACCTGGATAATCCTCCCTGGAATGGCCTGGGATGGCTTACGGTAGCTGAGGCTCAGCACCTTTCAGCTCGGTGTATTTTGCAGAGGAGCATGTACTTGTTCATTGTCTAACATGCCTCCCTCTCCTTTGACACTCACTCTTCAATCTAATGGCCTCATGAGCCAAGCATTGACCAAGCTCTCCACAGATGTGGTACCTGTGTGTGCTACGTCTGCTCACTGTGTCACCCTAACTCTGAAACAGTGAACTTCAATATCAGTTGGCCCAAGCCCAGGCTGGTTCCACCTGAGCGTCATCTTGGTCTCATGGGCCTATGCTCTTTGTCCTCATCATGGTCTTCACACCTATAGTCTCTATAACACTGATGTCATTCCTGGGGCTCTTAGGGTTACCTTGGTACCTGCTGAACAATTCTCCCGCTTTCAAATCTCAAGAGCCATCCTTCCTAGGATCCCTTTCCAGTCCTGCCATCCTTCCTAATGTCGATAATCTATATGTTGTGCCTTGTGGACATTTCATTGGGATTCCACAGTTTAAATATAGCCAGGTGAAAACTGGAGGTGCCTCCCCACCCACAGTATAACCAGCACCAACACCTTTACCTTCTTCAGCAGGAACATGCTGCCAGAGGGTGACGTTGTACCAACCATCTCTTACATGGCTCTTCCCCTTCTCACTGAGTTGGGATTTCTAGAGGCAAAATAGTACATGCCTTTTCTATCACATGCATGCAGCAATGTTGTACATGCTTTGGGATATATGTGGAACTACCTGCCACTGACCGAAGCCTGTCCCACCCTCTCTAACATTATATGTCCCGGTATGGAACAGAAACACTGAGACAATGAGTTACTTTTGTGCCACCTCCCTCTAGGTCCCACTGTTCCTGACTGGCCAGGCCTGTATGTTGCTGGGGTGAGTCCCTGTTAGTAATCTCTAGGTCCACCCCCTGATTGACCTGTATGTATGTGAGTGTGTATGGGGAGGAGATTTTCCTGTGAGGCCTTCCTGATCATTTGTATCTACATAGTAAGTCTGAAGCTGAGCTCCAGCCATTGGCCAGCCTCCTGTGGCCTGTCCAGCCCTTCACTTCCCTCCATCCCCATGTCCACTCTGGCCTGTTCCATTTCTTCTGAACACTGGCTTCCCCACCCAAAGCGTCAGTTCATCTTTCAGATAGGTGAGAGGCCAGGAAAGACTGAGCATGGACACCAGGGCTCCTCCGTGCTCTCTGGGACCCTCTTACATCCATGCGTCCCTTTATCATGAGCTGTGGAGCCTTTGGTCATGAAGATGTTTAGAGCTGGTGGCATGGAACTATTTCTTCGGCTGATAACATGGAGGCTTCTGTCCCTTCTGAGGAAGGACATGCCTCTAGGGTTATAATAACACTCCTGTCTAGGACTTCCCTTTGTATTCAAAATATTCCTCCAGCCCAAGGCCTCCCATCTGTCACCTGTGCCTCACCATACTTACCTAAAACCACCTTGCTGGACTCACATCCTCTTTGGCCTTGTCCCCACCCTTCATCTGGGCTTCCTCATGTTTTTCTGACCAGCTTGCTGCCAGGCTGCCAGTCAATGTCTCCTTCTATCCCAAACCTCCCATGCCTGCCTCCCTCCCTCTTCCCTTTACCTTCCCTCCTTACATTATCACCTCCTCTGTAGAAACAGTCACCTGCCAAGTTCATTGCTGTTCAATCATCTGCTACTATCAGTATTCTGGTACCACAAACTCTCACCTCAACACTTTGTTTTTTATAGTTTTTAAAAACTACTTCTCACCTTGATAGCTAGATTGGACACTTCTTGGGAGCAAGGGTTCAGTTCAGGGCTTTTCACCGGGTTGCTGTAACCCAGAAGCTGATTTTCAGGAGGGTTTCCCAGAGGAGGCAGGGTGTCCAGACATCATCCTGTATGCACCACCAGTTAGCTACAGGATAACGGTTTGACATTTCTAATTATACAATGATTTTTATGACTGTAATAAGCAGTTCATGGGATTTAATTGGTTGGGGAGAGTGTCTTGATGTTAGCTTTGCTTCTTGCATGCTCATTTAGTTGTAGGATCTCAACAAAGAGAGGACAAGTCCTTATTTGCAGATGTGAAGGAAGAGACCAGAAGGCGAGAGGCAGCGTTATAGAAGTAGAGCCCTGTGCTGACAATGCCAGGAAGTGAGTAAAGAATGGAGAGAGGGCTCCTGACACTACAGCTTCCTCCTCTTCCCCTCTTTCTCTCCCTCTCCTTCCCTCCCTCCTCCCTCTCCCTCCCTCCTCCCCTCCTCTTCTCGCTGTGTTTGTTGTCCAGTGGCCATGGCACGTTGTGTCATGTGATCTCGCTTAAGGCTTGGTTCTGTAGACACGTCATTTTCACTTCACTCTGCATACTCCATCACAGCATACAGCACAGGTGAGAATTCCCAGCATGCCTAGAATGCCTCTGTGTAGATTCAAGACTTCCTTCTGCTATGAATTGCTGTGTCCTTTACTTGGCTTGCAGAGTTCTCTGCTCCTATGATAATGTAATGGTTTAATAACAGAAAACAATGCTGGCTCACACTTGTGTGTTTCCCCATCACCATTCCTTAGCACATGTCCTAATTTGCTTTCTGTTGCTATGACAAAAACACTGACCAAAACCAACCTGAGAAGCAAAAGGGTTCACTCCAGCTTTCTGCTTGTAATCCACCACTCTTTGAGAAGGCAGGATAGGAGTCTGGAGGCAGGAACTGAGGCAGAGGCCACGAAGGAGTGCTGCTGATTGGCCGACTCCTCATGGTTGACTCAGATCACTTTCTTATATACACTCCAGGACCACCAGCCCAAGGGTGACACCAACCACAGTGGGCTGGATTTTCCTATGTCAAACTACTCAATAAAATGCCCCCACACACTTGCCCATAAATGAATCTGATATGGCATTATTTAACTGAGATGCCTTTCCCAGATGACTCTAGTTTATGTCTCATTGACAATAACTAACCAGCACCTCATGTATCAAATTAGTGTATCTTTGTAGTGTATTGTGTTGTATATCTTGCTTTTAAAAATTGCTGTTGGAATTGCTGATTTCACTTGCTTTAAAAATTAGCTTAGTGAATTTTGGCATACAATGAGGACAGAATTTCTAACAGTTTCTGGAGTGGCCCTAAATTTCTCTCTGCTATTTTGTACGAAGCGTTTATGCAAAACAGTATTCTGGACATTGCTGATTATGAAATCAAAGTGTCAATCAGCTCAGACACATCGAAAATACTCTGTGCCCTGAAGTGTCGCGCACTCAGCCAACAATTAACCCCTTATGAGAACCTCATTTGTGTGTGAATTTTTTTTAGCCTTCAATAAGAACTGGGGTTATGCACATGAAAGAATTGTTTTTAAATGTATTTCTGTAGGACTTATTATCAATTAAGGGTTTGACTTGTATCCCTGTATCGTACTTCTACATACTTTGAGTCCTAGAAAAACTTCTGGTGTGGAGGTTTAAGAAGCCCTCTCCTACAGGGATAGTTGTACAAGCTCAGGGCCACTGCTTAGACTTTCCTTCCAAATTTACATTTCATTAATGAGTCTTACCAGGGAAGGGAAAATGTGTTCCCTCACCACAGGGCATGAATCCAAAGGAGTTCCTGACTTAACAAACAAGGTGACAAGACCGTGGGTCCTCCACATCCTGACATAGAGCCTTGCCCTAAGTTCAGCACTCTGGTCTCCAGGTAAGCCATCCACGGCCCCAAAAGTTAGCTGCTTAACCAAGGTGAAGATGCCAGGTTCTGAAGAGATACATCTCAGCCTGTGGTGGCTCATGTGTGGATTGGTTTCTTCCCCTGGAAACCAGTAATGCTTCTCGAACTTACAGTCTGCATTCTGTGACATTCCCTTGAGTGAGCAAGAAGCAGGAGAGAGGAAAGCCTCGTGCCCTTCTCTGTACACGGCGACAATAGGCTACACCCCCAGCCACACTGTTGAGATGTCTTCAGCCATGACAAGACCCCTGTCCTGTGGTCCTTGTTACTTCTCCCAGTCCCTAGGGTTGTGCTTGTGTCAAGACCTGGGTGGTTCCAACCCCCCCTGCTCAACTCTGGCTTTGGGTCCCAGTGGTTCCTGTTTTAGACCACACATCTTGAAATACACATACACACACACACACACACACCTACACACACATACACACACACACACTTACACACACACACACCTACACACACACACACACACACACACACACACACACACACACACGAGTGCTGAAGCCCACGGTGGAGTCCTGGAAGAGGCATCTGCATGGGCAGAGCAATGGCACCTTCAGACTACCTGAACTTGTACCCTGACCAAAGAAGGCCTTGGAGGGCAGCCTGGGCACTAATGGTCTTACTGACAAAAGGATGTCATTACTGTAACATTGACATATCCGATTGTTATTGAGACTGATCAGATTTGCATGCTTAAGTAGCCTTAGCTGTGCCTATGGATATTCACGTATTTCCTTCTCTGAAACCCTGAGTGGAGTGTTCACATTTGTTTACTGGTCCTGGACACGCAGAAGCTGCATAACATGAAGCCTGAGAACTCTAAATCCCTATTTGCCACTTGTCACTGAATCCCTCTAGGCCATGATTGTCATTTTCCCTTCTCTTCAAGGTGGATGTGACTGAAGCAACTAAGCAGGATCCTTGGCTCCTCTCCTAATATCTACTGCCCTGTAAAATAGTGTGAAGCTGCTCAAGGCTCTGAGATTGACATGGGTTCCAACTAAGGTAGGTATGGGGGACTCCTGAGCTGTGGGAGAGTGCTCAGACACAGGCTAGTTCTTGTTTCTAAAATGCTTGACAGCTTTTGTGTATTTAACCTCAAACAGCTTCTTTCTGACCTATGGTGACTAAGGTGAACTGCAGCCCTGTCTGTGGCTCACACAAAATCTTGCCATGGTCATTTCTTTATCTGCAAAGACAAGGGCTCAGGCTCAGAACAGCTCTGTGCCCCAGGCTCAGCTCAACACCATTGTGACCACTGCCCCGAACTCCCTTCTCCCCACTAACCTGATGGCTTGAGCCTTTTGACCTGTGACACCCTCCAGTTGTACTCTAATCAATTCAGCTGAAATTAAAAAGGTGTGTTTGTGTTTGCTTTAACACCCTTTGGCTAGGGTGCTGGCAGGTGACCTTTCCGTATTGGATTCTGGCTGCAGAGAGCACACTGCCTGCCAGATTGCTTTTGCTAATAAATAATGAAGCACCTTCTGAAGTGGGAGAGGGCTACTGGTGCCAAGCAGGGCTGCATCCTGCCATCACCACACCCAAAGAGTGCTTTTGTATGAGTGTTGTACACAGCCACAGTGCATGCTCTTGACTCACACTTACTGTGTGGTTAAGTGTCTGATTTTCCATCTGCTCACATAGTAGCAAACTGTACCTTGTATTAAACTATCATTCTAGTCTTTCTTAGGTACACATGTCGGTGGCATGAAATGTTTTCAAAATGCTTTGTAACTAGAGCTACTGTGTAGCTCCATATGTGTTTTGATTACCCCAAGCCCAAACTTCCTGCCCCTTAAACAGTAAGCTCCCTCCCCTCCCACAGCACCTCCAAAGCTCTACTTAGGAGTCCACTTTCTACCTGTCTCATTCATTGGTCCTTTTGTGCCTGGCCTCCTTTTTTTTTTTTTTTTTTTTTTTTTTTTTTTTTTTTTTTTTTTAACCTCATGTTTTCTGTTTGTGCATGCTTTGGTATGAGTCAGAGCCAAGTAACAAGAAGGTCATGTTTTGGCCTTTCTCTTATTCTACCACAAAGACATAAACTAAGATGTATTAAAGGAAAATAGACATCATTTTACTAAAATAGGCTAAAGGAAGCAGGAAATTTTCATTATCAACCTGATGAAACAGTATGACCAAAAGCAACTTTTGGAGGAAAGAATAAGAATGTATTTTGCTTATATTTCCAAACCAGTCTATCATCAAAGAAGTCAGGTGAGGAACTCAAAGAGCAGAAACCTAGAGGCAGGAACCTGGACGCAGAAGCCATGGAGGAACACTGTTTATTGGCTTACTTGTTATGGCTTGCTTGAGTAGAACCCAGCAGTGGCCGTATCCACAATGGGCTTGATGCTCCCACATCAATAACTAGTTAAGAAAATGCCCTAAAGGCTTACCAATAACACAATCTTACAGAGGCATTTTCTCAATTAAAGTTCTCTGCTCTCAGATGACTCTAGCTAGCCCGTGTCAAGTTGACATAAGGTTAAAAGCCACATGACGTCAGTTACAATGTTGATGATAGCGATGATGGTGGTGGTGATGGTGGTGGTGGTGGTAGTGATGCTGCTGGTGGTGATGGTGGTGGTGGTGGTAGTGATGATGGTGGTGGTGGTGATGGTGGTGATGGTGGTGGTGGTGGTAGTGATGCTGCTGCTGCTGCTGGTGGTGGTGTTGGTGGTGGTGATGGTGGTGGTGGTGGTAAGTGATGCTGGTGGTGGTGGTGGTGGTGGTGATGGTGGTGATGATGGTGGTGGTGGTGGTAGTGATGCTGCTGCTGCTGCTGGTGGTGATGGTGGTGGTGATGGTGGTGGTGGTGGTAAGTGATGCTGGTGGTGGTGGTAATGGTGGTGATGGTGGTGGTAGTGATGCTGGTGGTGATGGTGGTGATGGTGGTGGTGGTAGTGGTGGTGGTGGTGGGGTGGTGATGGTGATGGTGGTAGTGATGTAATGATAGTTATGAAGGTGATAGGAATGATAAGTGTAGTGATGATGATGGTGGTGATATTGATGGTTGTGGTGATAGTGACACTGATGGTGCTGATATAGGTGACAAAATGGTGTGATGGCTGTAGTAGTGATGATGATAGTGTTGATTTTTTTTGTCA
This sequence comes from Acomys russatus, assembly GCF_903995435.1. Lineage (NCBI taxonomy): Eukaryota > Metazoa > Chordata > Mammalia > Rodentia > Muridae > Acomys > Acomys russatus. The sequence continues at coordinate 31,917,076 of NC_067145.1, forward strand.
ATGGTGATGAAAATAACAGTGGAGGTAGAAAAATCCTCATCTCATTGGACCCCTAAGTGTGCAAGAACTATGGTTTCCATACATTCCTTGTTCTCAAAGTATGAAAAATCTTACTTTGTTCATCTTGATGAGAAAGAGAAAGCAATTTGTTCAAGTTATCCATGTAGCAAGTTGGAGAACTGGTTGACAGGACTCACTGGTTACAGGAAATCATTTTTTATTCCTAGAGTTTCCTTTTGGGTCTCAGAGAAAGCAGCCTACAGACTCCTTTCTCTACAGCTTTCATGATATGCCAACTGTCTTTGTGACACAGCACCGCAACCCAAACATTTTACTGTGTAAGGAGACTTCCTGTCCATGGAACTCCACGGTTCACATTCTTCTTTCCATATGCTGGTTTTTTTGCCTTCCTCATCACCTTGGCCATCTTCTCACTTCTCTCTGGCATGATGCGGTTACATTTGCCAGCGTTCCTTCTTTTGTAGCCCTGTACAAGCCCGATGACACAGAACTCAAAGGGATGGTTAACCTTGTGTGGGAACCATCAGTACAGTAAGCTGTTAATGCATATTAAATTAAGGCTATTTCGACCCTCATTTATGTTATTTTAAAGACATGGACACACTGGATTCTCTATAATAAGCCAATACACTTGGTCATTTATGAAGCTAATTTAAACCCCAGGCTATTAAGGAGCAATAAGGACGCAGGGACTTTATTATCACAGTCAAGCAAACCCTTGGCCTTCACACTTCTGGAAAGCAAATAAGACTTTCAAACATTTTTAACATTTTGGTCACTTTACTAAATTAATGCACAGCCTGAGTCGTCCTCTACTGGAGACTTGCCTGGCTCCTCTCCCACCTCAGGGAGTCACAACACTATATAAGAGAAAGAAACTCTATATGCTACAAAAAAAAAAACCCTTGTCTCACTTCTAGTGAGGGAAGGTTAGCTTTGACCCACAAGGTCAGGCGTATCACCCCAAGGATGGTCAACCTTGATGCTATGTGTTCAGTGAAGTTAGCCCTTACAGAGGGCATGGCCAGGGCAAGGCATTCATCTCAGATTTGCTCCACAGGAAGAGAAGAGGCAGCACCAGTGTCCATTATTCCTTTTAAACTATACCCACCATGACCAAAGACTTGCACCTAGGCTCCCTCTCTCAAGAAGTCCATACCTTCTCCATAGTCAGCGAGTCTGCCAGGAGCCTTCCCAGTTGGCTTTTGTAGGATGTCTAACATCCAAACCATTGCATACCTGTATTATTTCATCACTTTAAGAATCATCTTTTAATTATTCAACATAACACTCTCTAATTATATTGCTAAATATGTTAGAAGGGAAAGAATATTTTATTGAAAGTTTTCTGGGTAACAGGTTTTTCTGTACATGTATTATGTTTATTAAATTTGTTTTTGCTTTTCCAACTTATTAGTGGATTTTTGTCAGGACTTCAGACCAGTTAAATCAGTCTAGGTAAATAAATGGCTTGATCTTCACAACCTTTAATAAGATTGGAGCAACGAGAACAAGGCAGTTATATATTAAGAACATGGCCAGTACCCTGCCAGCGGTGGGAACTTTATCTTAGGAAAAGAAACACGAATGGGAAGAGAAGACCTACGTTCAAAGGGCAAAGGTATGGGGAGAGTCAGAGGTCAAGATACCTTCTGGATAGTTCGCTGAAGCAAAGAGCAGGCATGGACCTTTGTGTTATCTCAAGAGCAGATCCAATGTCCGGAGGGTTCCTGGACATGGGCTATAAGCTAGACACTCAGTGGGACCAAACACAAAAGGCAAATGTCTGCCAACTTGTCTGTGTAACTAAGTGCACAGCCTGACCAGTTACCAATAACCAACAAACCCCCAAGAGAAGCCAATGAGGCCCCATGTGTACCACCTGCCCCATGGTGCAGCCCGAGTCTCTGAGTCTACAACTTCGGTTTCCCACTGTGGATGCATCCATTCTGGGCAGCATTCCAACTACAGAAATAGCTAGAACACTACGTCTAGTCATTCCTATAAAACTGTCCCTCTTGCATGGGCTTAGCGTACATCAGTGGGGGAGGCCCCACTCCCACACTTCTGTGCTGTCTGATCAACAAAGCCACATGAATGTGATTGGGAGTTACCAGTCAAGACCCAGATGCCACATGGCTACCTCCGGAGTTAGATAGACAGGAAGAACTCGAGCCCATTGAAGGCAGAACACACATGGCTGGGAGTCTCATTCCTGAGAAACGCACAGCACAACTGGTTCTGTGACAGTGAGTAGAATTTTCCTGCTTGGAGTTAATATTTGCCTAAGACCTATTTTATTAGAAATACTTTAATCTTCCACATTAGATGAACCAAATTGAAGTTAATTGGCCAAAAAATGCTAATGATCATATATTTCCAATTCTTCCTCCTATTAGGAACTAGGTGGGTTGAAAGCTGTGCAAAAGCATTATTATTAATGAGAGTATATCCAGTAATAAAATATGGCTGGTCTGTTATATAATATCTACCATCCTTCTGTGTTAACCACAAATATTAATTAAGAGCTCAAAGGAACACTCTTGATTGTGGAAAACGTACATTAAAATGTTGCTGTTCTCAAGACAAAGGTGAGGGAGACAGAAGTGAGCAGTAACCCTGGGAGAAAATTGAGTTTAATGATGGAGAATTATAAGCAAAGTCCGTGTGCAGAGGAGAAAAGTCTAGGAATAAAAATCGTCTTGTGTTGGGAAGAAATTTGTTATTGCCCTGGTGAGATTAACCACTGTAATTGGCACTGGTTTTTTTTTTTTTTTCTTTTCTTCTCATCTCTCTCCCTCTCTCTCTCCCTCTCTCTCTTTTTTTTTTTTTTTAAACATATTGCGCAGCCCTGTAGAGGCCACGGTAATAAATAATGTGCACTTAGCCGCACCGTTGGTCATTCGCCGCCCTATCACAGCCACCTCCCCCACTCAGAGAAGATAAATGTGATTTAAATTAATAGCCAGTCCTAAATAACTCCTCGGCTGGTAAACGGCCCATTTATCAGGCCCAGACAGGCAGTGTCCTTTGATTCATGGTCCCCCCTTACAATGTGAAGGGTGCGTACAAAAATTGTTATTACTTTTTAATAAAGTGTAGCAGTCAGCCTTCAGTCATTTATCAGAGACTGTGGCGTTGTGACAAACAGAAATATCGCAACGGCGAATGAATGGGAGGGATAAAGGACACATTTCTCAGCAAAAGTAATCACCGCCTCAGTAATCTCATAGAAGTCAGCATTTAAGTACCCCGAAATAAATGTATCCAGAGAGATACAGCCCCGGAGGGTTGTCGAACTAAAAACTAAACAAACCATTTTCATATTCGCCTCTGTAGAAGGGGAAAGCCTCACTATTGTTGCTGTGTCTTTGTGTGGTAAAGCCTGGCGTGGTTGGAGAGTCATCACAGCCCATACTCCAAAAAGTGACTCCAGCCCTTCCTCTGCCAGCAGGAAGCACACAGAGATTGTGTGTGTGCGTGTGTGTGTGTGTGTGTGTGTGTGTGTGTGTGTGTATGGTGTGTGTGTATGCATGTGCATGTACATGTGTGTGTTCAGGCCTGCACAGTGGATGCCTGCAGGCTGGTCACACCCCGAGATTGGGGTGTGGGATGAGGGACACTCACCTCATTTTTAACAATGATGCTTTCTTGTTTTGGCACCTCCCCCTTGTACTAACACAAACTAATTGTACATGCTAATGCGTGTCACTGTGATATTGCCCCCTTAAACGTTTTTCTGAGCAGTTCCACATTCAGTTGACTCTCGAATTATTTGTGACTGAGTGTCTTTGGACTCCTGTGCTTTTGAAAAACACTTGTAATTATGTCCATAATTGGAGTGGTCAGCAAAAACTACAAAGGAAGCTCCCTGCTCCCTCCCAGTGAAATCTTTTCTCTCTTAATTGAATAGCAAGGAGCTATTGGCTAGGGTCAGCAGGCCATGCTTCCCAGAGAGGGGCAGCGTGGGAGTTGCAGACACCTTCCTTCCCTTTGTGTGCTTGGGAGTGGGGACACTCTAGCTGGCCTGCGGCATATTCCTCACACACGCCAACATGCTGCAGGAACCTTGGTCACCACAGCTACTGTGCACGGACATGCCACCATCATCAAACCAGTGGCCTCAGCAAGCTTTCAGAGGGGGATGGCCTTGGCACTCAGTCGTGACTGGGCTCTATGCTGCTTCCCCGAGCTTCATCACAGAAGGACTTCTCAGTGCATTGACACATCTCAAAGGAGGTGACTGGAAATCAATAAACGGGAAGCAAAACTCCAGTCTCCCTTAGCCCAGCAGTTTGCATTTTGCATTTTGCATTTTCTTTCCTATACCTTCCTAGCTATCTTGGGCTGGTTCAAAGCCTCCGATGATTTTTTTTTTTTTTTATTAAAAAGAAATTGAAGCTTTCACTTGCTCTGCCAAGTCAGGATAAGCAAGTCTTCAATAGTTCCTGACCTGCGAACAAGTCTGGCAGAGATATTAGGCCAGAAAGCTGAAGATGAGGCTCCAGCGTTATAAAGTGTATTGGGTGAGTGGTCAGGCAGTAAACTGTCTTAAGTCAATTTGTACATTTTGGAAACTGCTAACCCACACTGCTGGTTCACTCAGGAATTTAAGTTTTACTCCTTCTCAAGTCTCTGAGGGGCATTGAAGACAAGATAGTATAGTTTTATAACCAAGTTTAGCTGGTTAAGGGACAAGATCGTCTTAGATCAAGATAAAGAAGTTGAGCTATTAGAATTGAGATAGGATAGATATTGAATCTCATTTGGAAATTTAGACCCAACAAGACAGGAAAAACACTTACTTCAAACGAGATGAATGCAGATGGGCAAGTCACTATGAACGTAACATGTATAGAACTCAGTATTCTCATGATTGTCACATGGTTCTCCCTGCTGTATGTAGTTTGTTTTATACAAGTGTAATAAAATAAAAGCATTTAAAAAATGATTCTCATTTTCAGATGAAGCAATATCCACACTGTCTACGCTGAACACACCAGCGTAATTTGGCTTGTGCTCCCAAACCCTGGGTGTGACTCCTGTGTCTGGCCAGTACTCCCTGAGTGCAGCTAGTGTGTGCCCTTGTAGCATGGAGATGAAACAAAGGGCACGTCACAGGAAATAAAGATAAAGGTGACTAAAGATATACCTGCAGGCCACATCGTTGAGGAAAGAGGCCATGCACAAGGCTTGTGGCATTTCAAAACATTTTGTGCCAACTGTCATTGTCCAGTCACAGCTGCTTGGACTCCCCAGCCTGTGTGGCACTCTACATCATAGCCTGTTCATGAAGGCTTTGGTTTTAGTCTGGCTACAGGAACAGCCAGACTGTGAACTACCCCGTGAGTTTTCAAGTCAGCTACTTGAATTCCTGACATGAAAGAAATTCGAAAAATTCCAGCCTCGACACTAGACCTCAATGTCATAATTGTCGAAAGGCCCAGAAGGAACCTTTTTTGTTCCAGTGCACAAACACCACCAGCCTGAATGTCTGCTATATGAACACCATGAAAACTTTCCATTTTTCTCTTCTTGCGTGGAAAGTGGACAAGTGACAAGGAACAGAGAGTTTATGCTTTGTGCTGGGTGTGGGCACACTTGGGACGCCACCTGACATCTGACACTGTACCTCCTCCAGGGCTGGTGGCTACCATACCAGAATTCCTGGACTTTCTGGTCCTCCCTATGGGGAAAAAATAAACAGAAGGCCTTTCTAGGGACAGCGTTCTCCTGTGGGGAAGCATGTGGGCTGCTTCTTCTACTGACTAATGCCTGTTTCTCTCTTTAAAGTAGACCATCGCATTGACACAAGACTTGTTGACAACCGTCTAACCTATTGTATACCCAGGAACTTTGGGAGTGGGCCTGATGGGGGAAAGAGTGCACTGTCTTCTCTCCCTAACACAGTTTCTGTGTTAAAGGCTACCACAATTGCCTTATATATTTTCATGAGAATTACCAGTCCAGCCCACCCTTCAACTTGGAGCTCAACGACCCCCCCTCCTTTTCTTCCATAGTAGAGAGGCAGGAGCTAAATCCTCCTGGGTATTGGCCACACTGAGCTCATATACAGGTAATAGTCAGTCCATTAACCTCTGCTTCCATCTTGACCTGCTCTCCTGGCACACTGCTTGGCCCTCTTTTAATACCTTCGCCTTAATAGTCGCTCACCCACAGCAGAAAAGGGCACCGCAGCTCCTGGCGTCGCAAAGGTGCCCTGTGGTAATAAGCACTCAGTCTCCCACCTCCTGCCTCAGCATGGTGTCAGTGACCATTTTTCTTTCTTTTTCTGCTGCTCTTTTTTCTTCCAGCAGCTAATCTAAAAAGAGCTGCAGAGGCCGAGGTCGTGTTAAACTGTAACGCAAATGTTACTCCTCGATTATCTGCCGGGGGTGAATGTCAAGCGCTTCGGGCTAAAGCAATTGTGGAGCAACTGTGCAGCTTTGACAAGGGCGGAGGCCAGGATCCCCTCCAGGGCAGGCCTAGCACACGGCCAGGCGTGGCCACCTCTGCTGGCTAGCAGCACCCTCCTGTCCAGAACCTTTCCCACTGTGCCTGGCTTCACACTCAGGCAATGTACGGTGTCCTCTGAATGTCACATGTCCTCTGAGAGAACAGTTGCCTTTCCTAACAGAGGCAGGGTCATACATATGTGTGCAGGCATGCTCTCTCTCTCTCTCTCTCTCTCTCTCTCTCTCTCTCTCTCTTTCTCTCCTCCCCCTCTTTGTTACACACACACACACACACAGAGAGAGAGAGAGAGAGAGAGAGAGAGAGAGAGAGAGAGAGAGAGAGAGAGAGATTTCGCCCTACAAAAAGCCAAGAAGGAAACAACTTCCATGTTGTATGCTAGAGCAAAGTTGTTAATCTAACTGAAATGGAGTCTTCAGATTTCACAAAACATATATTCTTTTCTTTTTTAAATTTAAGTAATTTACATCTCAGTTGTTATCCCCTCACTTGTATCTTCCCGTTAAAACATATTTTCTATTCCAGAAGTGCGACAGTAAAGGAATGAAATTAAAAAGCATCTCAGAGCTCCCACCCAGTGAGTGGCCAGGTCTGGAACCCAAGGCAGCACCCCTCTCTTCCTCAGTGTGGTGGAGATCAGCAGAGGCTGACTGGGGATTCCCACATTCCTGAACCTCAAATCTCTCCAGGAGGAGTCCACAGAGCACCCACACCCCAAGTCTGGCTCTGTGTTACCCCAGCATCAGATCTGAGTCAAGCTCCTAGGATGGTATGGTCTAGCCAGGCCACAGGGAGGTTGGCTGTAACACAAGAGGGTGTTTATTATATAAGGTAAATAGTAATCATATAAGGTAGATGGTAAAGGGATGTTGATACACAGATCTGCAAGCCTGGACTGGGGAGGCAGAAGCAACCAGGGCTACAAGGTGACATCTAATCTCAAAGGAAAAGAAGGTAGGGAGAGAGGGTGGAAATCTCTTTTTAAAAAGAAAAATTGTGGACTGTTTAGTTAACCTATTCAATTGCTCTAGAACCTCAAAGTTCCCTACTCCTTCCAAACACCAGATCTTCTTTGGAAATAGCTTGAAGGAATCACTAGTTCTCTCTCTCTCTCTCTCTCTCTCTCTCTCTCTCTCTCTCTCTCTCTCTCTCTCTCTCTCTCTCTCTCTCTGTATAATTTGGACACTAACCCCTGCCAGATGCCCAGCTGGGGAGGATATTCTCTCATTCTGTAGAATGTGCCCTTGCTCAAATGACAGCTTCCTTTGCTGTACAGAAGTTTTAGTTTCATGAGGTCTATATGTCAATAGCTCGTCTTTGTGTCTGTATTTCTGTGGTCTCACTCAGAAGGTTATTCCTGCGCCTTTAGTGCATTCTCTACTTTCTCCTCTAGCAGATTCAGGGTATCAGGTCTTATGCTGAAGTCCTTGGGCCATTAAGACTTAAGTGTTGTGCAGGGTGAGAGATAAGGATCAATTTAAATCTTCTACATGTAGGTATTTCGTTTTCCAAGCACCATTTGTTGTAGATACTGTCTTTTTCTTCTAAGTGTATTTTGTGCCTCTTTGCCCCAAATCAGGTGGCCATAGGCTCACAGGCTTATATCTGGGTCCTCGGTTGTATTTCTTTGATCCGTGTGTCTCTATTGATGTTGATGCCATGCTATCATTATGCTAGCTGCATAGTATAATTTGAAATCAGGAATGATGATTCCTACAGTAGTTTTTTGTTGTTGTTGTTCAGGACTATGTTGGATATCCTATCCTAGGTCTTTTGTGTTTTCATTTTAAATTTAAGATTGTTATTTTAATATCTGTAGAGAATTGTGCTCAATTTTTGATGGAGATATTGTTGACTAGGTAGAACGCTTTTGGAAAAATGGTTATCCTACAAATCCATGAGCATGGGAGGTCTTTCCATCTTCTAATATGTTCTTCAATTTCTTTTTTTCAAGTCTTAAAGTTTTCCACTTCCTTGGTTAGATTTATTCCAAGATACCCTTGGAAATGATTGTGAATGGGGTTATTACCACAATTTTTCTCTGCATGTTGTTTACACATAGAAAGGCTTCTGATTTTTGTGTGCTGATTTTTATTCTGCTACTTTGCTGACCATATTTGTCAGCTATAGGAGTTTTCTGGTGGAGCATTTTAGAGACTTTTGTGCACCAAATCATGTCACCTACAAGTAAGAATACTTCTAATTCATTGTTTTTTATTTTTATCCTGTTACCTCTTTCTCTTGTATTATTTCTCTAGCTAAGAATTCAAGCACTACATTGAAAAGGAGTGGAAAGAGTGGGTATCCTTGTGTTGTTCTTGATTTATATATAAAGAAAATTAAAATTATAAAATTCACAAGTAAATGAATGGAGTTGAAAAGAACTCTGATTAAGGAAACTCAAGCCCATAAACACAAATGTTGTATGTGTTCCTTTACAAGACGCTAGCTTTGTGTCTTTATCTATATGTGTTTAAATTAAAGTACTCATAGACATCAGGCAACTTGTAAGGGGTTACAATCAGAGAATTTCAAGGCAAGGAAAACAGAACTCTGGCAGTGGGAAGAAAGAATGGGGAATGATGGTGGGAGTTGGGTTGGGTGAGGTGGAGGCTGGGATGGCAGTGTAAATGAAGGAGTGTGGAGAAGGACAACTAATACTGATTATCTTCAAAATCCATATGGGAAACCACCACTGTAGAAACTTCTATACATAACATCAAAACTTTTATATAAAGTTGCTCTGTAGTGGTGGTGGTGGGAACAATCCTCTTCCAGACACCGCAGGCTATTAAATAAAAACACAAATGTCATGTATGGTTGTCTGCTTTGAGCATTTGATCAGTAGGACAGTGTAGATATTATGGGATCTTGTTATTGTTATTGCTTTAGGCTGCCCTTCAGAACTTGATAGAAAGACTCTATCACTGAAGACACCACATTCTTGAGTCATAGGACATGGAAGATAGCAGTCTAAAAGCTTCATCCATGTTAAATAGATTTGATAGTAATAAATTACTATTCATTCCACTGGGAAATTAATCAACAATCTTATCCAACTGTGAGTCCCTTGAGCTACAAATACTGACCTTTCAGGAAAGATAGGCTACTGGTACAATAGTGGCATGGATATTGTGGGAAAAACCAACCACCTTCTGATTAATTTAAAACTCATTCCACAAGATATAATTTGTGTACCATACTGTTAATGGACCCAAGAATGTGTGGCTGGGTAAGCCAGAGAAATTACAGAAAAGTAGTTATTATTAATATTATTATTTTGCTAAGTGGACATAGTGTTAAGCTTCCCTTTATATATTTATAACTATAGATTAGTATATCTCTCAGCCCTCACCAGAGAAGCTTCTTTTGCAGTGGATGGAGATGCACAATGGGACTCACAATTGGTCAAACACACAGAGAACAAGAGACTGTAGGGCAGCCATTCCTCAGTCGGCCATCTACACCACACCATCTCCTAGCAAGGTTAGGAGACTGTTGCAGAAGATGGCACAGAAAGTTTCCAGGAGACAGAGATAGTAGATGACTACAGTAAAAGCATATTTGGGTGGGGTGGGGGACATGAATGGAAAGTTTCACATAGGAACTCACGGAGACTATGGACAACATGCACAAGATGAAGCCAGACAAAACCCAGGCATGAGCCAGGAACATAAGTCATAGAGTCTTACTCCTAGCTGAGGAACTATTGACAACTGATGACAATTGGTAGAGAGAGAGTCAGTTTTCTTCAGACACTGACCCCTGAAAACCTACACATTCTTCAATAAGAAATACTCTACACACGTCCACACTGGCAACACTAAGTGGACTTGGTGAGTTTTAAGAAACAACGCATGGTTGGGGGCTGGAGAGATGGCTCAGTGGTTAAGAGTGCTGCCTGCTCTTCCAAAGGTCCTGAGTTCAATTCCCAGCAACCACATGTTGGTTCACAACCATCTGTAATGTGATCTGATGCCCTCTTCTGGCCTGCAGGTATACATGCAGACAGAGCACTGTATATATAATAAATAAATAAATAAATAAATAATCTTTTAAAAAAAGAAAAAGAAAAAGAAAGAATGCATGGACTTGGGAGAACATAGTGGAGGGACATGGGGAAGGATTTGAAGGAGAGGAAGGGTTAGATTTGACAAAACATATTTTACATATGTATGACATTCCTAAACAATAAAAAAATATATAAATACGTATTCAATTCTTACTGAAAGAACATTTCACAGCTAGTTTTCCTGTTTGTGTTTGTGTTTGTTGTTAGTTGACACACGACCTTTCTGCAGAAGTAATGAGTGCTCTGCGGTACTGACTGCTGGCTCCATTGGAGAACCAGTGACAGTGTGTTGTGGGAAAGTCTACGCACTCCTTGGGGTGTGGATCGTTATGTATGGCTGGTTCCTGCTCATTAGTCCAGACAGTGCAAACCAATAACCCAAGATTGTGGTAGAAAATAGTGATGTTCCTTACAAAAATGTAGGTCAGACATAGAAAGGGTCTGAATTCTGTTCTCCATCACATCTGCCAAGAGTGGGGCATGATTCTGGTGGCTGCTATTGTGTTTCAGAACCAGCATGGAACCATGTTCCAGGGGTATGCTTAGTGTGGGGACACACACACTAGGTTTGGCGATGGTCCCCGGGGACAGAGGACACAGGGACCCTGTATCTGTCCCTGTGAGCTTTGGCAAGCAGATGACTGCTTATGCAGATGGGAGGCTATAATTCCTCTCTTCTCTCTCTTCATTAATAGAAACATGATAGAATCGACATAGAATTTAATTTTTAAAACACTGAGTTCTCTCTTTTTTTTAAGAATAATAAATTTGGTTATAATTTCATTTTTGTTTCAAAATTTGGCATAAATGTTGCAAATTAATGGTTTATCAGTTTCTCTTTTCCTGGTGAGTAAAATGACATATTTGGGTATTAAAACATAGCAAATACATTGAGATTTAATTCTTGGTCTTTCAAAAGTTTATTTGCATTTTAGTTTTAAAATAATGGATTAAGAGTTTGTCATACATTGTTCTAACATCGCTCTTGGGTTCTAACAGGAATTCCAAGCTTTTGTTGACTATGGGGCCTTCGATAGCTTTACTAATGTTCTGTCAAACTCACAAGGCTTCTCACTTTGGCTAGCAATTAACACAAGGACACTGCCTAGGGACACCTGAGCATTTTAAGGCATTATTTATGCTGTTTTCTCTCTAACAGGACTTTGCAAATGTTTATGAAGCTCCACCATCAGTGCTGTTTCTTTTTTATCTCTCTGCTCACCCAGCCCTGTTGCAGCCTAATTGAAATACAATAATTATAAATGGGCTTAGTTCCTCAATTTAATTTCCTTGCAAGCAGTGCCATTTATTTTTCTTTGCATTTGTTAACATGCTTTAATTAAAAGATTTAACAAAGCCAGGAAACAAAATGTCACTGGGGGCATGGCACCCTGGTTACTTATGGAAAGTAACACTGTGTAATATGATGTTAGAGCTTACCTCTGGAAGAGTGGAAAGGGAGAGAGAGAGAGAGAGAGAGAGAGAGAGAGAGAGAGAGAGAGAGAGAGAGAGAGAGAGAGAGAGAGAGAGAGAGAGAAGCTGCTACCATTAGGAGCCTCATGAGTAGCCACAGGGTCATACCAGGCTTGGTGCTGGTACTGTAGTGCATACATACCTGGCCAAAGCTGCCCGGCCTCTGTGTTTGTGTAGGACACTAAATCTATTTCACCTTCTTTTCTTTATATCTTATGTGAGAGACATTAAGATTCCTGAAAAATTCCTGATGACCTAAGTATCTGGTCTCCCAGGAATCATTAACTAACAAATGCAGTTTCTAAATTTAGGTGAATAATAAAGCAGAATAAAGGGAAAATTTGTTGTTATAATGTAAATGATACATTCCAACAAGAAATAGAAATATTTGCATATCTCTTGATAATGTTCATCATCAGCTAACACTAAAAACATCCCAAGTAGATGGTTGAGCATTTCCACGGACCTTTGGCTGCAGTGGAGCTGTCCTTGGTGCTGCCATGCCCTGCTGGCTCTGCTATGCTCAGCCGCACTTGTCCACAAGAAAGATCCTCAAGCCTCTGAGGATGATGGGCAAGAGACAGTGTGGGCACAGACATGTACCAAGGTGGGTAAGATGTTCTGTGAATGTCAGGTAGATAGTAGGTCTATTATGATAGGACACTCCTTGCAGGAGGATGATTTTTTTTTAAAGGAGGATGATTTCATAGTCACCTCCTATAGTGAGAAGAAAGAGTGGAATCAAACCAAACTGGCTTTGATCTGGAGGCTCTGGGCACCATCTGAGGCATCTGCCTATCTGAGACAGACACTAGGGTTAGAAGAGTGTGAGAATCATCTCTGAGAGACAAGCAGAAGCTGGCCTGTTCTTTCAAGCACATGCTGTCACTTCAAGATTCTATAGACAACCCAGTTACACCAGATGAAAACAATACAAATTGAAAGGGCCATTCAAGGTGATTGTTATCACTACACAGTGTCAGGAATCTACCTCAATTTTACCCCAAAATTTTTGTGCAGAGCACGTATGACAGTGATCTGTGCCACTGTCTTTGATGCACCCACATCCCAGCAGTGCAGGAGATGGGGCTTTTGTTGAGCATATTCATAAACAGTGATCATCATCTATTGTTTGACATCCTACAGAGCAGAAGTCAAAGGACACAGTGCTGCTAACACAGTACAAGGAAGAACGTGTAGTGTGGTCAAGACTACCAAGTCATCACGTGGATAGCACCAACCTACTCAGACAGGTAACATATTGAGTATGTGTAAGACACTGTAGGTTACTTGATACTTCTTCAATAGTTTCCAACACACACACATATTCTCTCTCTCTCTCTCTCTCTCTCTCTCTCTCTCTCTCTCTCTCTCTCAGAACCCATATTTGAGATAAAGGACATGGTGCTGCCTCTGGGCTGGGGACATACTTCTTTATTCTTTCCTCCACAGTCTTGGGTGGGAAAACCAACGAAGACAGAAATAATAATGAAAAAAAATAATTCTAGCTTCCTTCATTGGTCAAGTATACATTAAAGGCTGTTCCTGCTTGTTTCCTTTTGCTATAATAAAACATTCTGACCCAAAACAACTTAGGGAAGTAAAGATTTATTTCATCATACACTTCCAGGTGACTGGAAGAAAGACAGGGCAGGTACTCCAGCAGGAACTTGAAGCAGAAACGATGGAGGGGTGCTGCTTACTGGCTTTCTCTCTGACTCACACACCTGCATATGAATGGTATTGCCCATAGTGGGCTGGGCCATCCCACATCAATCATCAGTCAAGATGATCGCTCACAGACTTGGCCACAGGCAATCTGATCTGGAAAAGTCCTCACCTGAGGTCTCCTCTTCCCAGGTGACCCTAGCTTATATCACCTTGACCATAAAACTAACTAGCACAAGGACCTACTCATTGCCTGGTAGGAAAGGGTGGAGGCCACAAAGTGCCAGGGTGATGGTGAGTCAAAGTTTCAATGTGGGTATGGAGGACGACCACAAGGTTGGTAAACAATAAACAAAACTCACAAACAAGTTAAAGGAGAAAGTGAAAGTTGATTTTAAGAAAGTTTGTTTAGGAAAAATTTTAAAGGATATACTATAAAAGGAATAAAAAAATTGACTTGTATTAAAGACGTTTTACAGACTATGTCAAGGACAGCTTTGATAAAGTCTCATATATGGTGAATAATAAAAAGAAGAATAAAACAAAGTAAGAACATTAGTTTTGGAGCTCAGGGCTGAATCAAGTCCTCCTGCAGTAGAGGTTGGGGTTTCTATGGTGCCATGGCTGCTATGGTCTTTACAGTTGGAGTGTAGCTTCCTCCCAGCAGATGAGAAGTCTTGAAATGGTGGAGATGCCATTGTCAGGTAAGTATCAAAGGCAAAATGGTGGAGATGCTATGACAATGTTCAGGTAGTTGTCAAAGGCAGAGCACTTCTCCAAACAGATTTCTCTCTGGGAAGCCAGGCAGAAATCTGTTAACTGTTACTTAAGGAGTTGAATCCTCCTGATAGCATTGCTGTTTCAGACACTCAGACTAAATTGGGTGCTTATATAAATAGCAAATTAACATTCTTTGAAGAATTTAGAATTGCTTATCACATGGGCAAATTCTCTAGGGAGATTTGTTCCTCTGATTTGTCTCACTTGGTCCTTCTTAAAAGTCTTTGTGGCTCTAGCATCACAGGAATAAAATCTATATGGAAGTGTCCTATGTTGGCCCAAATTATCAAAAGTTTTAAATAACTGGATTGGAGAGGTTTTTGCTGGTTTTGTTCTCCTGGCTAACCAACACCCTGTTCCCATGTGGCAGGACTATAGTGATCATTAGACACATACAGATTAACATGTAAAAATAAAATCCAGTTGCCAGAAAATCATAATTCTTTTCTCTGCAGCACTTCATACAGCATGTGGAGTGTGCTCAAGAAAATCCCGCAGTATATAAATAAGTGCAGATAAGGCTGATGCTAAGTACATGGCCTATAAGGGGCATGTGGTTCAGGGCCCAGGGCTTTTGAGAACATACTTTCTCCTACTCAGTAGCCCACTCCTATTCTCAGGGGTCTTTCCCAATTCTTAATTACCTCTGTTTTATTTCCTAACCATTTACTTATGGTTATATTCTCTGTCCTGGGAAAAATTGTCCTTTTGAACAGAGAGGCCATGGAAACTCTAAAGGTTGAACTCTAACCAGTGTGCCTTCTGCAAAGAGGAGGCTAAACAAAGAGGAAATGTCCCCAACATTCTTCTGTGCATTGCCCCATTCTTAGTACAGAACCATCATCATCGGTAGGGTTTTTCCTAAACAATTAAGGGAATCACACCTCTGAAATAAGCTACTGAAATAAATACAACTGTGGCTTCCTTGATTCTTGCCTTTTCTGGGATCACCAATTGGCACTTATACCTGCTTAATCTTTGTACTTTAGTCCTATAAAATAAAATCTGTGCCTTATAGAATCTGTGACGTGAAACCCAAAGCCTCCTCTCCAACCTGTAGATGAAATGAGAGAGAGCCATGTTGTCTAGCTTAGGCAGAGGCTGTGCCTCTCTTCACCATGGAAGTGGCTATAGAACACTGATCACTACTTTTCTGTCTCTCCTAACAGCTGGGCACCACAGATCTCAAAAGATCTGTTCATATCTGAACAGAAAGCCATTGGCAGAAGGCTAGAAACCCCTCCCTCCTGGGCCTCACATTGCAAAGGAAGAGTGCCCACCAAACCCGCATCTCAGTTGGCTCAGCACAGTACGAGGGAAGGCTTGGTCCTTCTGCTAAGCTGCTCATATCTAGCAGGAATATGAGAAGGCAAAGTGAAGAAGATGGACCACACAGTGTATTCCTCTGGGAGAGGATTCCTCTGTGGATGGAGCATGGATTCAGTGCTGATGCTAAGGCCCTGGTGATCCTTAGGGATGCTGAGCCTCTACTCAAAAGTGAGTGTGCCATCCTGGGAACACACATAGTCACCATCTGGAAATTACTGCTAACCAGCTTCACATTTACCACAGGATGGCACCTCAGACCGGACAGGTGCGGCTCCTGACTTGAAAAGTGTTTCTCCACAAATCCTTCCTAAGACATACAATCACACAACAGCCAAGCTTCAAATCCCTGTGAAACACATTGTCACATTGCCAGCCCTGGTTCAAGACCACATTCAGGGAGCTACCAGCTTTCTTTTGGCATTTTACTTTATGGAAATTAAGCTGCCAAACCCAGAGGAAAGCACCCCATCCCCCCACCTCAACCACAACCCTAGAAATTCCACAGAGACTGCACATCCATTTCATATGCATGCTCTCAGAGTGCCTCCAATGTTGTTTAAATCCAAGGCTGAAGATGGGATTCAGCTGGTCAAAGCCCTAAAGGGAAATAAGAAATGGCCGTTTAAAATTCAGTGTACTAGAAAAAAGAAAATACCAACATGTTTGTAATATTACCGAGCAGAGGAAGGTCTGGGAATCCTGACAGGTGTCATCCTATGTGCGCTTAGAGGCTTTGTGGTGTGCTTTAAGGTTTATTTTTTAATGAAATATTCCTAAAAATTCAAAACGCTAAAGAGAAAACATATCAGCCTGTAAGCAGAGAGATATAAGGAAGCCGAGATTCATCTGTGGCATATTTAGAGGACCCCAACTTGTAACTAAAACCCTCAAGAACAGCCCAGGGCAGTCAGCTCAGCTGGCTCAAGGCTTGGTCATATATGCTCTTAGTGTCACAGAAACCTGGAAAAAGTGTACAGAGAGGCAAGGAGCACTGGCCATCACAGATGGGTTTGTATTAAGTATGTACTCTGCCTATCCCAGAGGCAGCCTAGACAAGAATGCTACAAGCTCTTAGAGGGTAGCAAGAGATACACTCCCAGGGCACCATCTGACTTAAGTCACCAAGGACCCATGGTGGCCATCAGCTATCCATATGGCTGCCCATTTGACATAGGAGCTTGCTGTCCCTTCTCTGAGTGATGACAGGAATCAGGTGTTCTCCATGGTACCTAGGTCAGAATGCCCGAATGGAGTCTTGAGGACCCAGGCCAGTAGGAGGAGGGGGGGGGGACAACAAAATCAGGATACAAACAAAAGGATGAGGTCAGATGAATGTCACAGAAAGGAAGATCACTCTGGCTGCAGACTGCCTCCCAAGGCCAGATGCACATGCCTACTATCTGCAGAGGCCTCAGGTGTTTCAAGGCAGGGGAGGAGTGGGGGGAGGGGCTCCAGTGCAAAGCGCAAGAAAGCCCTTACTAGAAGCACCCCCTTTCAAATATTGGCAATATTTTGTGGCCTCTCTTCTTGGGGGTATTGCAGGGGGTGTCCCATTATCATCTTTTCCAATCCATCACTAGGGTAGCCCTTTTACTGCCCTGACATGCTCTCAGGATACTAGTCCCAAAGATGAGTTGGTTGTGCAAAATGAGCTGAAATTCACATTTTAAAAAAAGGCAGCTTTAATCCTCATACTGTCTTGTGATAGGTGCCCAAGGGCACAGAATTCTGTCCTGAGAGCCTCAGGACCCTGTGCAGATACAAGCTACAGGTAGAAACAACCTGGTTGTTCTCATAGATTAAATGCATTTGGCTGGAGTATGGGTCTTCACTGATGTTTTACGGAACATGGCCACATGGCTGTACCTTGGGAAACTGCCTGTAGCATGTAGCATTCTGTTTGGCCACAGTGCAGAAGCCCTGGATGACCACTATGGACAGACACACTGATATTCAGCTCTCCTAAGGGAAAGAGAGATGGAAGTCACTACCTTGCCCCAGGCTGTGGAGAGCAGAGAGCAGAAGACATGGGCAGGGAGCCTCCAACTTTTCACCTATGGGGCACTGATGCCCTTCCCAGAGCACCAAGCACCATGCAATTCTGCCTGATGCCTAACAGACATGGATAAGCTTTGTACATGTGTGCTTTGCACAACCACTCTCATGTGGCCACATAGAGTTAAAAAAAAAGAACACCGGGAGCTTTTAATTAGTTCTCTGTGTCACCAACCCCAGCATGCAATATAGACTTCATGAACACAGAGATGGGTAATCATTCTGACATTAAGTCTAGGGTGGACTGATCAGTTTTAATCACTTCCCCAATCAGACATCCTTATGGTTCAGGCCCCACTCGGGGCAGCCCAGAGATGGTGTCCCCCACCCAGGATGAGATGCTGAGCAGCTAGCCAGGAAATTGAACTGTTCTCCTTCAGGAAATAACAGCACTCTGTCAACATCTACAGGAGAAACACGTGTTCGGGTCTCCTGTCAATGCTCAGTATATCTGATTGAAGTGAGAGGAACAAAATTGCAGGCACCACATAATATCAGCTCAGTGGCATCCACAGCCTGTGTCAACATGGTAGGCAATATACAGAGCCTGGCTGAGAATGGGAGCTTCCAGAAAGCATAGGAACACCCCCAAACACTTACACATGCGGTGTATGCACAGTAGAGTCCTACAACCATGTTATTTAATGAGATCTTTTAAATAGCCATTAATAATAGTTATGCCTAAGGTATGACCAAACTCAAGAACTCCAAGAAAAATCAGGTTTCAAGGCCTGCATTAAAAAGACATTGGGCTGGAGAGACAGCTCAGTGATTAAGAGCACTTACTGCTCTTGTGGAAGATCCTACTTCAGTTCCCATCAACCATGTAGAGGTTCACACCTGCCTAGAACTCCAGTTGTAGTGTGATCTGACATGTTCTTATGGCCTTCAAGGATACCTGCACACATATGGTACATACACATAGACCCATGTGCATAGACACATGCGCGTGCACACACACACACACACACACACACACACACACACACACACACAGGAAAAGAAATACCTAAGTAAATATGTTAAGCTACTGGTATACCTATGCAGTTACAGTTAACTTTATTTTGCATGACATGTTACAGGCTGTGTTACAGTGTTTAATAAGTCACACATTATAGAATGTATTTTCTAGCACCTAGGATACTATAGTCTTATTTCATATAGCATGCCACATACCCTGTATAGGATGTGCTTCTACACTTCACATGGTCCCTACTCAAAGTTTTAGGTTTTTTTAAAAGTCACATTTGAAAAGAGTATACTGCAAGGTGGGCTAGATGCAGGGGTAGGCAGCCCGAGTATGGTCTACCTCACTGACATCAGACCTGTTCCATTCATCCTTCTGCCAACTCTCCCAGGAGTGAGGAGGTAGTGTCCCTCCCCTACCTATATGAGATATTGCTTTCTCTCTCCCTCTGGCTGGTCAGGAGGCTTGGTTACAGAGAGAAGTGAATTATGGGTTAGACACAGAGCAGTGCCTTCCCAGACCTGCACCTACATTGTCTATACTATGGAAAGCTCAAGGCTGCTCAGGTAACCTTCGGAAGGTAAAGACATTTGGAAGATGAAGATCTTTAGAAGTGCCAAGTAGAAACATCCAGAATGGCAGGTGACTTTGAGTCTACCAAAAAGTTTGACAGATTCCCTGTGTAATGAGATAGTGATGTTCTCTCAGCTTTCCCAGTATTGGTAAGATTTCCTCATAGGCAGTTGAACACTAAGATTTTTCTCGCAGGCAATTAAACTGCTAGAGGCAAGATGGTTCAAATGGACAGCTGGTTTGAGAGACAGCAACCTCACTGTTGCCTATACTTCCTGCCCAGGTATTAGCCAGAGACTGCACCAACCCTCCTACAGAAGCCCCTTCCTGCTGCGTAACAATGGTAAATAAGGGTAGTTAACGTGAGAGGACTGTGGGACAGAGGAAGGAGTGGGGATTGTGTAAACACAGCATGCACATAGGAAATATTAAAAATAAAGTGGAGTCAATTTGTCAGCTGCCAAAACTAAATGTTACAAATCTAATATGAGAGACAAAGTCTTTCTAAGACCTCTTTTAATGTGCTATTTTATTTTTAAATATTATTTTTACTTTATCATCCACTTTCCTGTAGATTTCATAATTTCATTTTTCCATAACAGATCTGGAGAATTAGACATATAGGTGGTAGAATGTGGATATTACATTTCTGAAAGACCAATTTTCTAATTTTCGATAGAAACAAAATTTAAAATGGCTGCTCTGACATTTGCTGATGCCTGAGGTCTAGGTTTTCTGAACTTACCTTGCATTCTAATCCATTCCTGTCTAAATTTTTATGTTTGGGTAGTATTCGAGACCCTTGCTTAAGCCTTACCTCTTGCATGGCTGTACTTGGAGAAAGTACCAACAAGGCCTTTAAACTCAAGTGAGGTCATTGGCATGGGCCACTGGGCCAATGGCGTGAGTATGCTTGTAAGAAGGACACAAGGGAACCCTGCCCTTCCCTTTCTCCACATTCACGCACCAACATAGTTACAGCAAGGCTATGGCAAGATGCCAGCCAGGAAGAGAGCCCTTGCTGGGGACGCACTCTGCAAGTGCTTGATCTTGCACTCGTGGTCTCCGCATTGTGAGGAGGCGAAATACAGCTACTCAGTGTAGACCAGGGGGCGAATTACAGCTAGACAGTGTAGACCAGGGGGCAAACTACAGCTAGTCAGTGTAGACCAGGGGGCAAACTACAGCTAGTCAGTGTAGACCAGGGGGCAAACTACAGCTAGTCAGTGTAGACCAGGGGGCGAATTACAGCTAGTCAGTGTAGACCAGGGGGCAAACTACAGCTAGTCAGTGTAGACCAGGGGGCAAACTACAGCTAGTCAGTGTAGACCAGGGGGCGAATTACAGCTAGTCAGTGTAGACCAGGAGGCGAATTACAGCTAGTCAGTGTAGACCAGGGGGCAAACTACAGCTCGTCAGTGTAGACCAGGGGGCAAACTACAGCTAGTCAGTGTAGACCAGGGGGCAAACTACAGCTAGTCAGTGTAGACCAGGGGGCAAACTACAGCTAGTCAGTGTAGACCAGGGGGCAAACTACAGCTAGACAGTGTAGACCAGGAGGCGAATTACAGCTAGTCGGTGTAGACCGTTTTCCTTAGCAGCTTAGCAGCAGATGGATCCTCCTTATTGGGTTTATTCCATTTCTCATCTCTCTGCTCCACTAGAGTACAAGACTTCTGTGCAGAGATTTTTGTCCTTTATGCTAACTTATACATTCCCAGGATCCAGGACACAGTGTGCACCTGTATCACCCTGCACAGATCTTCTGGGTGAATGGCCATACCAGTTATTCTTCCAAGTCTTCCAGCCATTGAAGTTGCCACGCCCATGAGCCGCACCCCAAGCTTCTGCGTTTACCGCCCCCCCTGGAGCCATCTCTTGAGTTACTATATAGCATTGATACTTGATGTTTATTTCATTTCCACTTTTGTTGGATGATCATTGATAAATTCAGTCTTATTACCACTAGGTTTCAGCTGTTATTAGACTCCACCTCCCGATGCCTTTGTTATGTTTTACCTATTCCTCAAAAGCAAGCAGTGAATTTGGCTGTGCTGTTTACTACACTCTCAACAGGTTAAGTTACTTATTCTTTGTTCATCTGCTCTGTCTAGAGACAGGCTGTGAGGGAGAAAGGGGATCTGCAAGGTGTGCCCACAAACCACACCCAACAGTCAGGGACACAAACTATCAACCACTGCTGCTCTGCAACTCTCACTTTCCTTTCTCACTGTTCCTTTGTCCTTAAGAAGTTATAAGTCTTCCAGGCATGATCTTGGTGCTTAGAGGAAAACCTGTTGCTGCTATTTTCCTAGAGAAATACAATTTCTACCTGTATTCTAAATACTCACTCCTACACTCACAGATAAGTGCAGCTCTCACACTCATCAAAGAAGCTTCTCTTTACGGCAAATGGAGAACCCGCACATAAAACAACTGGTCAAATCTGGGAAGTGATTTAAAGTTTACCTCCTGTATTGTCCTTGGCTGGTGCCTTAGTTTGAGCGGGACCCCTGGGCCCAAATCTGCCTATCATATTGTTCTACTTGTAGATTTCTAGGACCCTCTGTATCCTTTTATTTTGCTATTCTCCCATGCGTCTCTCATTTAGAGTCCCAATAGGATGCCTTCCCCTCTGTCCCAGTTTCCTGGTAAGTGAAGCCAATAGTCAGAATATTCTCCACAGTTGAGTGGAGAGTGTGATATGACTTTCTCACGTACTATGGTGCCTCACATTTGACCCTGGAGGGGAAGACCTGGTGGCACTCAGAGGAAGGACAGCAGGTAGCCAAGAAGAGACTTGATACCCTATGAGAATATATAGGGGGAGGTAATCCCCCTCAGGAACAGTCATAGGGGAGGGGAATAATGGGAAAATGGGGCGGGGAGGAATGGGAGGATACAAGGGATGGGATAAACATTGAGATGTAACAAGAATAAATTAATAAAAAAAAATGAAAAAAAAAGAAACAAAACAAACAAACAAACAAAAAAAACTGGTCAAAATGCAGAAAAATGCATACAATAGCACTAATCAGAAGAATGCTATATCAGTTTCTTACAAACTGCAATTCAGAACCAGAAAATAATTAGGGCCAAATAGGGACACTATATAATGATAAGATGCTCAGTTTACCTACAGAGTCATAACAGTATATAACATATATGCACCAAACAACAAAAATACAAATAGCAATAATAGGTCAAGTCTGCCACAATTTTCAGCATCCTCACTCCACAGGGAATGGAAAGAAATACTTATATTGATGGACCACTCTGTAGGTGGGTCTCAGAATAACTACCTCTTCATTTTAGTGGAATCTTCAACAAGACTATTCATAACAGATGAGTCTAATAGACTAGACATTATACAAACTGCTCTTGGGCCACAGTAGATTTATGAGAAACTAGCAAGAACAAGGGTTAGAAAATTAACTCTTTAGTCCTACAGATATTAAAGTCAAGAATATTCAAGAGGGACGTTCTAGATTTTTCTATGAGTGGTAGTATCATAGCAAGAGTGAGGTGGGAGGCTCAGGGTCACTGCAAAAGAGAGCAGAGCATGGAAGAGGCAGAGGCAGAGGCAGAGGAAGCCACAGGCATGAAATAGGGTGCCTGTACTGATAAAGGAGTCATGAATTCCAGCGCTTCCCTGAAGCTGCCAGGAGGCAACCCTGAGATGACTCAGCTTTAGACTTCTGACTTCAAAAGACAATCATAATTTTAGATTTTTGTGTATTTAGAGTATATGGTATATTCTGATATGTGTACTACACTCAAGTGAACTAGCACATCTCTGAGGTGTGTGTGGTGAGGGTAGCAAAAATTCAACTTCTTAGAACATATATAGTGTGTGGAACATTTTCCCTGACTGCAGGACTCACCTCTCTTGTACCATGTCTTCTGGGTTCATCAGTTGAATCTGAAGAAAACTCCACTCTATCTCGCAACGTTCTTAAGCTAACCATGCAACACTCTCAAGCTAACCACCTGCACTTTTCGCATTTATCTGTTGAGAACAAAGCTGCTGTGAGCACGGGCCCAGATGTCCTCAGAAGGTGCTGATTTAATTTCTCTGGCATAAGCATCAAAAGAGGAATCTCTGCAACAGTTCTAATGTTAACTTCCTCAGGACCCTCGGTACTGTTTTCCAAATTGTGGTATCAGTAACTGCTCCTACCAGGAGTGTGTAAGAGTTCCAATTCTCCACTTTTGTCAACACCTATTGCTTGCTTTTAAAAGGCTTTTTAAAATTTACTTACATCTGTGTGTGCATGCGTGCGTGCGTGCGTGCGTGCGTGCGTGAGTGGCTGAATGAGTTTGCATACATCATGTGTGTGCATGTGCCTCAGAGGTCAAAAGAGGTTGGCAGATGCCCTGGAACTGGAGTTACAGATAGTTGTGAGCTGCCGTGTGGGTGTTGGGAACCATACTTAGGTCCTCTGCAAGAACAGCTAGTGCACCTAACTGCTGGATCTTCTCTCCAATGCTTATTGCTTTTCTGTTCTGTGCCAGGAGAATGAACAATCGGCTTAGCTACTCACTCAGGCCTCCTTAACATTGCTATGCTTTTAAAAATACCTCTTCAGGTACTTTCACCAGCATGATAAATCTTAATCCATTTCTTTAATTTCAATTGAATTCTTTTCATTTAAGGTAGGTTTCATGCGGTCACCACTTACTTGAGATGTTTCTTATTTATTCTGAGAACATTAGTACATTTACACTGCTCAAGGAAAGCATGAGGGAGTATACTGTAAAGGGCGGTGTATTATGGAGCACACTGTAAAGAATGGCATATGATGGGGTACACTGTAAAGGGTGGCATATGATGGGGCATGCTATAAAGGGTGGTGTGTGGTGGGGCATACTGTAAAGGGTTGAATACGATGGGACATGCTGTATAGGGTGACATATGATGGGGGCACACTGTAAAGGGTTACCCTCTTTGCAACCTTCTTCTCTATATTTGGCTTTGGATCCTGTGCCCTCCATGCTGTGTCTGGCATAAGAGCTTCACTGTGCCCCAGATGTCAGACTTTCTCTCCTCTCTGATGTTCAATCATTTAAAACCACTTCCTGGCTACCCCCAGACAGTGATCAGGGTTGCTTATGTGAAGCAAGTGCACTTTGGCAGAGACGTGCTGCTTCTGGGGTGGTGTGTGAGTCTGTGACCAAGCGCTGGGTCTCAAGACCTCTGTGCTGTGCAGTCACGTGCTTACCCACCGCCAAGCCCTCTTGGAAGGGAGAAGGAAATGCTTTCGCCTTTCCCTGGTGCTCTGCTCTGTGGGCCCTTAGGTTCCTGATCTGGATCACCTCCCTTCTTCCTGAAGTATCTGAATGCTTCACACATGTGGGGCCAATGGCAGGAAACTTCCTGTCCCTTCCTGTTTGTAAGCCACAGCTGTACAGCACCCTGGGCTCTGGGCTGGGTCTCCTGCATCTCACCTCACTCACTAGCTGCTTACTGATACAGCTTCTTGGCTTCTGATTGAATTCTAGCATAACTCGCCACGTTCCTAGAAGGGAGGCTCCTCTCCATCCCATCGGGGTCTCCCCCCTTTATTCCTACCTCTTCTCCCACCCCACCCCCAACCCTCCACTCTCCAAGTTCATTCTTCTCTTTCTATTCTGTGATGATTCCCTCCCGTATTCCATTTCGTGGTCTGACCAGGATATGCCTGTGTGTGGAGTTTGGGTTTCATTGTTGCTTGTTCTATAGATATTTGCTTTTTCCCCCATTTTCATATCAGTACTTTGCCTACATGTATGTGAGTGTGCTACTTGTGTTCCGTGTGCCTGTGGAGGCCAGAAGAGGGCACTGGATCCCACCCATATGTGTGTCAGAAACAAACCCTAGTCCTCTCCAACAGCAGCAAGTGCTCAGCTGTGGCTCCAAGCCTTGTTATGGGTTTCGTTGCTTGGTATTTATCGTGCTAATAGTTTGCTGGTGTTTTTGTTGGTTTGTTTATCCATTTTGCTTTGTTTTGATACTGAGGAGTGAAGGAATACAAGCCTCTAGCATGCTAGGTATATTAATGAACTTTTCCCATTGCTCTAACAAAACACCTGACAAAATAGTTTAAGAAAAGAAGGTTTACTCTTACTTACAGTTGAGGAGACAGCTCATTGGGAGTCCAAGACAGCCAGCCACAAGCATCTGCAAAGGAGAGGAGAGTGCTAGTGCTCAGCGCACTGTCCCCTTTTCATTCAGCCTGAGACCCCAGCCCGTGGAGTGATGTTTTCCACAGTTATGTATGGGACTCTTGGCACCTCAGTCAGCCTAGCCTGAAAAAATCCCTCACAGACATAACAGGGTGTGCATTTCAATGGTGCTTCTCAATATCCCCAAGTTGACAGTAAAAATTAACCTTCACATCTGCACCATTGTCACCATAAGCTCATGACCATCTCATAAAACAAAGTGTACCCAGTCAATTTCAACAGTCCCCACAATCTTTCACAGTTCCAAAACCGTTCAGAGGTGTAAGTGTGAAGTTTCTCCTGAGACTCAGGCAAACTCTTAACTCTTAACTTTGAGGCCATATATATATATAAAGTTATATGCTCCTGGCATACAATGGCACAGAGTAAACATTCCTGTTCCAAAAGTGAGGATAGAGGTACAGCAAGGAAGGACTGGACCAATGCAAGAAGAGAGCCCAACTGGGCAAACACAGAATCCTGTAGCTCCATGTCAGGGATCCAAGACTCATGAAATCATCTGGGCTCTTGCCAGCTTGAGTGGGCCTACTTTTCCAGCTGTGTTGCCTATAGCACAGCACACAGGCCTTGCCTGCAGCACACACAGGCCTCACTCTCGGGCAGATCCACTGCATGCCTGCAGCACACACACAGGCCTCACTCTCGGGCAGATCCACTGCATGACTGCAGCACAAGACACAGGCCTCACTCTCGGGCAGTTCCACTGCATGCCTGCAGCACAAGACACAGGCCTCACTCTCGGGCAGTTCCGCTGCATGCCTGCAGCACAAGGCACAGGCCTCACTCTCGGGCAGATCCACTGCATGCCTGCAGCACAAGGCACAGGCCTCACTCTCGGGCAGATCCACTGCATGCCTGCAGCACACACACAGGCCTCACTCTCGGGCAGTTCCGCTGCATGCCTGCAGCACAAGACACAGGCCTCACTCTCGGGCAGATCCACTGCATGCCTGCAGCACACACACAGGCCTCACTCTCGGGCAGTTCCACTGCATGCCTGCAGCACAAGGCACAGGCCTCACTCTCGGGCAGATCCACTGCATGCCTGCAGCACAAGACACAGGCCTCACTCTCGGGCAGATCCACTGCATGCCTGCAGCACACACACAGGCCTCACTCTCGGGCAGTTCCGCTGCATGCCTGCAGCACACACACAGGCCTCACTCTCGGGCAGATCCACTGCATGCCTGCAGCACACACACAGGCCTCACTCTCAGGCAGTTCCACTGCATGCCTTTCGGGCCTCCCATGGGTACAGCATTTTCAACATCCTGGACTCTCAATTGCAACATAGATGTCACAATCTCAGCTTCACACACCAGACTGATTCTCAGGGCCTCTTTGCCAAGACACTTTTTCTGACATACAATTTGTGTCCAATGTGGCTCTCTGGCATCTTGATGCAAGACTACATGACTCCCTCAACCACGCATCTTTAACACCTACAAAACCAGGATAATGTTGATGACAGGTCAAGTTCTGTGACTAAGAAATCCCATATACCCATATACCCTGGACTACAATTATATCAGCCTGTGCGTGCTCATCCTAAAGAAATATTTTTCCAGACAGTTGCTTTTGAGGACCTATCAACCACAATCTCAGTTCAGACACTGTCTTTTCAAATAAGTTTGTGTTTTCACAAGTGGAGCCCTTCTAAGATCAAAAATTCAAGTGACACCACATGCTGGTGAGGATGTGGAGAAAGAGGAACACTCCTTCATTGCTGGTGGGAATGCAAACTTGTACAGCCACTTTGGAAATCTATCTGGTGCTTTCTCAGAAAACTGGGATTAGGGCTTCCTCAAGACCCAGCTAGTCCACTCCTTGGAATATACCCCGAAAATGCTCCACCACACAACAAGGACATATGCTCAATGTTCATAGCAGCCTTATTCATAATAGCCAGAACCTGGAAATAGTTTAAATGCCCCTCAGTTGAAGAATGGTTAAAAAAAAAAAAACCTGTGGTACATTTACACTATGGAATACTACTTGGCTATTAAAAACAAGGAAATCCAGAAATTTGTGGACAAATGAATGGGACTAGAAATGATCATACGGAGTGAATTAACCCAGAAGCAGAAAGACTCACATGGTATATACTCACTTATAATTAGATACTAGCCCAAAAGGCATGTCTCATGAAAGTCTTCACTTACCAGGAGATTGGGATAGATGTGAGAACATCCTAATGGGACTCTAGGTAAGAGAAATATAAGAGTTGGGGAAATAGAAGGACCCAGAGGGTCTTAGAAACCTACAAGAAGAACATCATGATGGGTGGATCAGGGCCCAAGGGGGTCTGCTCAAACTTTTGCACTAACCAAGGACAACACAAGCAGTAAACATCAAACCCCTACTCTGATCTAGCCAATGGACAGGACATTCTCCACAGTTAGGTGGAGATCGGGGACTGACTCTGACATGAACTCTAGTGCCCCATATTTGACCACTTCCCCTTGGTAAGGAGGCCTGGTGACACTCAGAGAAAGAATAGGTAGGCTACCAAGATGAGACTTGATAGCCTATGACCATATAGTGGGGGAGGAGATCTCCCTCTTTCACAGACATAGGGGAAGGGAATAGGGTGAAAGCAGGAGGGAAGAAGGAATGGGAGGATACAAATGATGGGATAACAATTGAGTTGTAATCTGAATAAATCAATTAAATAAAAATAAATAAAAACAATTTTAAAAAAGAACAAGTGGAGCCTTTGACAGGCAGGGTCTCACCCTTGGGGCATGGTTCCTGTTATCCCAGGAGGGAGTACCCTGTTTCTCTTTAATTGTCTCTGACTCTCTCACATTTAAAAGAGCTGTCAAACCTGCCTTGTGAACAGCCAAGGTTAACTCTTTCTCAGTCTTTTTCTCACTAAACTCCACATTTTTCCTACTTTTCTGCTCTTTCTCACTGAAGACCTATCCTGCTGTCCTGTCTTCCAATCTCACCAAACACATTACCTCATTACTCCTGTGTTTGGCATCAATCAAGCTCTCGGAGCAAGGTGTAATGAAGTCTGATTCTTCACCTGACTATCTCAGGAACTGACTCTAGCCCAGCTCCTGATGGTGTTTTTGTTCCCCCCAAAGCATCAGGAATCCAAGCCCTCTCCACTCTCTATGTTTCCATCAGTTCCAAACTCCCACCGAAACAGTCCACTAAGCTCTGCTTATGTACAAGGGCTTTCCCAGATTTCCACACCCTTCTATGTTCCTCCCTCAGGTCATTTCCAAAGCCTGAGGAAGCAGAAAGATACAGATGTGCAGTTCATGGTCTCCTTTTTGTTGTGAGACCCAGACCAGGCTGGAGGCACAAATTTTTAACTCTATTTTACTTTGGTTTCTTAAGCCTCTACCTCCCTTCCAACCCCCAACCCTAGGTAGGAGAGAAAGAAGGTTAGAAGGGAAAAGGGACATAGATCTGTTTAGACTTAGTTCTGGCTGATTAGGGTCTTTGGGTTCTTTGGGGCGATACCAACCTCAGTCATCAGGCTGTCCAGCAGCAGCCTTCTTCCTTCTCTGACCCATATGCTTGAAGCTCCCCCTTTCTCAGAGCATCCCCCATGGTGCCCTCCTCCTCTGTTTCAGAGCTCTCCGTCCTGTTGCTGGGCTCTGCACCACAGGAGTCTGTTAGAAGCTGCTGTAGATAAAATAAAAACAACCCCATACTTCACACTTGGGATTTTAAAAAAAAAATTCATAACCTAACTGAGAATTTTAAAGAAACCAAAACATCCACTACAGATGGCAACCCACATTCAGAGTGAGTCTCCCCCATCCATTAACTCTATGTAGAAAACTGTTCACACCAATTCCCTGCATTTTGTTTGTGTGTGTGTGTGTGTGTGTGTTTTTCCTAGTTAAGTCTAAATTTAGTCAAGTTGACAGTGAAGAATCTTGGGGGCTCTGCGCTTAGTAAGGAGAGAAAGGGCTGCTACTGTGTCATTCCTTGAGGAGTATCAACATTTTTCAAAGTCTTTTACCATTTGTTTGTTTGTTTGCTTGCTTGTTTTGTGCATGCATGTGTGTGTGCTCACACATGCATGTCACTGCTGTGTTTGGAGGCCAGAGAACAACTTTTGGGAGTGGGTTCTCTCCTTCCCCTTCAGTGGAACTCAAACTCAGATCAAGCTTGCACACTGGGCCTTTGCCTCTGAACTATGGTGCCTATTGTTTTATAAAATTATCTGTATTACCTATACTATCTGTAGGCCCAGCTAGCAGTCAACTAAGACACAGACACTTATTATATTTTAAAATAGCCTTAGTTAACCTGGGGCAGGGTAGATAGCAATCCTGTAAATTACCTCCCATAGTGGAACAGGCAATGGGTTCCCTGCCTCAACCCCATGCCATCTGCTTCTAATAATTTCTATCAAGCTACCTCCCCTCCATAATCCCAAATACTTGCTAATGTTCTTCATCTGGGCCGGATTCTCCATCCACACCAGCCATGTGCTTCTCCTCCAGCTAACCCATGGCGGCCTTCCTCTCTTCACTTCAGGTCTCTCTCCTTTCTCCTTCTGGCCGTCCTTTCTTTTTCCCAGAATTCCTTTCTCTCCTAGCCACACCTATCTCCTGCCCTGCCCAGGTGGGATGGCTTTTTATTAAGCAAAAGTTGGGTCACAGAGACGGCAAGCTGTAATTAGCATCAACTACATCAGACCCATGCCCCAACAGGTGCCAGCCCTTTTTATTTAAGGTTTGACACAGAATCTCTCTCTAGCCTGGAAGCCTACCAAGTGGCTAGCCAGGGAGCCTTGGGGGTTTGCCTTCTGTACCTCCTCAGTACTGCGATTAAAAGTGTGTCCTAGCTTGCTAGCTTTTATTGGGGGTTCTGCAGATCAAACTCAGGTCCCTGGAGTTGCAGGCAAGTTACATGCAAACGTAACTAAGCCATATGCTCAGCCCTTCAAAAAGGTTTCTCAGTTTCTGAGTAAATATTCAATTATTGGAACCAAAGCCAAAATATGGGGTTTATAGTTATAATAGAGGTATAGATAAAAAGTGAAAAATGGTGTGATGAGGAGGCGGGATGGAGGAGGAGAGAGAGGGAGGGGGAGAGAGAAAGAGACTTCAGGCTGCATGAGAAGCTTGCACCTCTGCTTTTTCTCAGCATCCTCCTACAAGGATTCTGCTGCCCCAAGCTTCTGTTTGGCAGAATGGTCACAGCTGGGAGCCTGTTTCCAATCCTCCTATAAGTTAAGGCACAGGCTTTCCAATCCCTTCATAAGTTAAGCCAACAGAGATTCCCACTTCTTGCTCTAAGGCACAATTAAGTGTCAGCAGGACCCCTTCTGAGAGTTCATGAAGAACCACAAACCAGGTCTGTATGAAGCCCGCCACGTCTTACTGAATATAATTATCCCAACAGCTGATCCACTTGCTAACGCATCTGTCCTTTCCCTCTGAGGAAGTGGGAGATGGCACCCACACATGGAGGTCCTTTCAGCTAGGGATATGCCTGTCTGCATCTCAAGGATGGCTTTGCACTTACATGACAGGAACTATAGTTGCCCAAGCAGCGGCTGCATTGCCCTAAAGCCACAACACTTTCTGTTTCAAACTGTTTGTGTATTATTCCCTCACTGAAGCCCCGTGAGACCATTCCACCTCATGGATCAGAGGCATAGTGATGACTTCCTTTACAGTCACATAGTCCAGCATACTGCCTGGGTGGGAAGGAAGCACAGATGGCTCTAGCACACCAGGCATAGGTCGAGCCCTGAGCATGAGGGACAGTGGTGGAGGAAACATGGCCGCTGTCTCAAGGCTGGCTGTGTTTACTGCAGGCCAGTATGGCTGAGGCTTTGGGCCAAACAGACTCATGTGTGGAAGGCAGTAGGCCTGGATTTCCTTCTGTGAATGAATAGAGGGGGACCCCAGCCTCCCTCTGGCACTCACTCCATAGGAAGGGTGCGGCCAGAGGAGAGAAGCATCGACAGAAGAAAACACAAGGGAAGGGCCCGCCTTTGTGTGCAGCTGTGGGAATGGCACGGAAGAAGGTGGGGTGGTTCTCTACACCAAAGAAAACACAAGTTTATTTCTAATGATACTTTGTGAAGTGTACAGGGTTTTGGCTCCTCTGTCCTTGCGCTTATATCACAGTATAGTTATTTTAAGATAATGTCACTGGGAGATGAAGAGTTGGCTCACCAGTTAAGAATACAGGTTGCTCTCCACAAGACCCAAGTCTGTTCCCAGCTCCTACAAAGCGGTTCACAACTGCCCATTACTCCAGTTGCAGGGGACCCCACATCCTCTTCTGGCCTCCATGGGCTTGTGGTACAAATACAAACAAGCATACACATAAATAAGAAAACAAAGGAAAAACATTGGGATATTTATCACTATCATTGGACAAGCAAAAGTGTAAGTCTGTCGTAAGGTACTGATGGCTTCATACTTTCACTTATTTCAAACTTAAACCGTTGAGTTGACAACAGCTGTATATTAAAATATTAAACATAAATGATGGGGAAAACCACACTGAAGTGATGAGCTTGGAAATGGCAGGGACCCTGCGAGGCACACAGCACACCAGCAGCTTCACCCCCGTAGGCTCTGTTTGTCCTAAACCATTTCTGCATCTGTACCAGTTCTACGTTCCACCCTGGAGAGCCACATGCTCTCGGCAAGTGGGAATCTTGGAGGCACGGCAGTGTCCTGTGGGCTGATGCCCTGCAGAACATGATCCTGTGACTGGGGCTTGGGGCATGACCGATAAACAAGTATGCATTTGGTTTGTGGGAGATGCTGTGACATGGTAACGTCAGTCCGTCTGCTGGGCATTAATTTTGTTGCTGACCAGAGTAAAGTGATGGCAGTTGCGTTATATTACCCCAGTTAAGTCTGTAGTACTCCACAATGTGGGTAGGAGTGTCTTCCCTGGGTTGCGAAGGTCAAGAACGCCTTAATTTGCACCTTACTTGTGCTGGGAGCTGCTTAAGCACGATGAATGCGCTGTCTGTGACGACATCTTCATTCTGCGTGAGGTATTAGAACCAGAAGAAAGTAGGGGAAATGCCTGTAACCCCCAGGGAAAGCCCCGCCATGCTCATCACTTTTGGTATGCCTGTGATCGTCCGCACTGGTCCAATCTTCCTGGAAGCCATGGGAAGTGGAGACAGACACAAGGCCTAGACACCTCTGTGCCAAGGCACCTAGTCACATGGCATCCAGTCAAGAGGCAGAGACTGAGGAATGCAAGCTCACGCTCAACTTCCTTTCCCCATGTATCTAGTCTACTGGACCAGCAGGGAATGGCACCACCCACAGTAGATCGGTCTTCCCGCCTCAATCAGGGTAATCAAGGTGATCCTAAATGATCCTCTACAGGCCTGCCCAGGGGCCTTTCTCCCAGGAGATTCCAGATTCCATGAGGTTGGCAACCAACACACTGTCCTACCCCTTGTTCGCAGTACTGGGGTCTTGTCAATGTGTTCCTCTTGCTTTTGTGTGCTTTTCTCTGCTGACAAGTTCGGTTAAACTGCCCTCACAGACCTAAGGGGCAGGATCCATAAGCCAGAGACGTCCTCTCAAGGAGGCTCTTGGAGTAGGCATGCCCTCACTCTGTGAATATTGACCAGGGACCATCATTCCATGGAAACTTTATTTAACAGGCCTGCTGAGGAAGGGTTTTCTCCGGGGCCATGGGTCTCTGAAGTGGCCCAAATATGGAGACATTTTTCTCCTTCCTTTACCCACATGATAGAGGAGTCAGACAGGACAAGGTTTGGGGGGATCATGAAGCAGGGCAGGGAAGCACACCAAAGAGGTGGGGACAATAGCTAAGGGCAGAGCTCCTGGAAGGAGAAGGCACATGGAAATAGCTCTGGGGCAGAGTGTGAAGCATAGTCCCTGCCGTGGCTCAGTCAAAAGGAGCCAGCAGCTTTGTAGAAGGTGTGAGCCTGGAGTACCAGGGTCACTCTAGCAGGATGTGAGATGACAGTGCGGATGGAGGCTTTCCTTTTTATGGAGTGGGCAGCCAGGAAGTGTTAGGCACATTAGATGGGATACCAGGGTGTCCTGTGCAGTTTTACACAGGCCTTGTGCTGTGTGGACAGCAGCTGCACAGGGAAGCATGGAGGTGAGTCAAGGACTCGCAGCCACGTTTGGAGAGTACCCCAGCTTGGGCAGGCATTGGCAGTGGTGGTGGCAGAAGGAGCTGTCTGTGTATTGGTGACAGTGTCTACTGTGGACACACCCATCTGAGAATAGAGGAAGTAGAGTGTCACCCGGCCACTGAGATGTGAGAGGGCCAGGGCCAGGGAGGTACAGCTGCTAGGAGCCAGGCTGAATGTGACTTTTCCTAATGATTCTAGAAAGGACACTCAGACCAGTGACATCATCCATCATTGAGTATTCATGTGACATAGAGAAATCTGCAGGTCTTCGTGCCATATAAGGGTGAGGAATCCCTAAAACTTCTACAGGCCAGGGGATAAAACACTGAAATCACAACCAACTCCTGAGGTGGCAGGAGGCCCAGCTCCATGTGATGGACAGGTTGCATACAGAGATACTCCCCAAAACATCCTGCGTTCAACTGCGTTAGCTGGCATGGAGGCCAACTGGGCTCTTCATAGCTTTCTTTGGACTCTGTGGTGGTGAAAACTGGGGTCTCTGCTCAGATTTGGGGTAATCCCACAGTTTATGAATGTAGAATAGGGACAAGAGTTAGCTCCTGATCAGATCAACTGACAGCAAAATGTTCTGTAATGGCAGAAAGTGGGTTCCAGGAAGACGGGGTCGCTTCACTCTCTGCTCTTCTAGTTGCTGTAAGGATTTGGGTATGGAAAGCTAGGAGGGAAGAGGAGAGACAGAAGTCCCTTGTCCTAGGCTGCTATAATGGTGGGAGGCATGGCTATACACTATGCGTCACTGTTAATAATGATATACAGTTTCTTCCTGTGTGCGTGTGTGTGTGTGTGAAAGTGAGAGAGAGAGAGAGACACAGAGAGAGAGAGACAGAGAGACAGAGAGATAGACAGATACAGAAAAGCAGAGCTTGGAAGCAGGCCCCTCACCATGCCAGCTGCTGCTGCCACCTCTCCCTGCCTAGCCAGAGCCCTGGGCCCTCCAGCGTTAGTGCAAGCTGTTGGCACTGCCAGTGTGTGCTACTTGAGGACAATGAGCTGATGAGGGCCCCCTCTCATCTGAGAGAGTGGGAAATCAGTGCCCATGGTGAGAACAGCAACCGGCACAGGGAACAGATGGCAGGATGGCGGCTTCGTTCTGTTTCCGGGACTGCTTACATTCTTATGTGACTAGTTTTGACGTGTTATACCACTAATGAAGCTTTTCAGTGTGACCTGGAAAACACGGTGCTGCAACTGGGCTGTGCGATCCACTCTGGAGCCCTGGGGTGTGTCGATTTGAGCAGCCACCGCCGAGGAGCCCAGAGATAGGAGGGAAATGGTCAGTGGAGGTCAGGACGGTCACCAGGGAGGACATCTGGGATTGATCAGCCATGGCTTTCATCAAACTCAAGGCCCTCCTCCTACCTCTATCGTTTTTACTGTAGATATTATAATCAGGGTGTGATTTTGTGTTATTGAAACAACTGATTCAAAGGTACTGAAATTTCCTCCTGGGAATATCATGCTAAGCAAACAAAAAACAAAACAAAACAAAAAAACAAACAAAGCTCTGATGCCAGGCAGAAGAGAAATGTGTCTCCCAGGAAGCTGTTTCACACAGTCTGGCAGCTTTTCAAACCACCTTGAGGGGCAGACTGGAGCTGAGACCGTGACGGTGGTCAGGACTGCACTTGGACTAGGCCTGACATATTTGCATATCTCTTTCCCTCTATTTAAACCTCAACCTAATGTCAGGACCCTAAAGATAGATTTGAAGGTCACAGGTCATGTTTGTTCTCTTCCCAACATGGCCACGTCAAATAAATCTTCCTCCACATTTTACTGTTACTTATATATATCATTGGCCTGTTGAGGATGGATTCCTGAGCCTTGGCTTGCCACCAGCCTTTGACCCTAAACATATGGCAACACTGGCTGTCCCTGAGGCGTTTGTCACTGTCGCTGATGGTCTTGTTGCGGCATCACTACTGCTGTGGTCCTTGGTAGTTCAAACTGGTTCTGATGTTGGGTCGATTGGCTGCTGTCAGGGTCGCTGTGGGTGTTCCTCTGGGGCTGTGAGTCTCAAAGCAGGTGCAAGCCTGGGTCCTGGCAGAGGACTTGTCCATCTGTGCTTTCCCAATGGCATACCATGCCATGCCTTAGCTTTGATTGCAGATAGATGTCTGAGGAAAGGAAGACAAATGGAATTAATTTCTCCTCACAGGAAAAACTAAGAAAGTGGTGGTGAATGGCCTGGTGGGAGCTCAGCGCCGAGGCCGACTTTGTTCTAGGGTATCTGCATGCACTGTGACAGGGCAAGACAGTGCCAAAGTTCCTCCATCTTGTATTCTTGCTAAGGCCATTTTAGGTTGGAGTAGAATTTGATTTCCATGATAGAAAGCACGGTGGAAAACTATCAGCTCTATTCTAGGAGCCTGAGTAAGAGATGCCCCAGCCAACTTGTCTTGACAACCACCTGTTTGTGCAAAACCTCCCCTCACTGAAAACTTTATAGGACCGTGGCAAAACACTCATGGTAACCTACCTGGGTACAGCTTATGGGGAGAGCTGGGGCTACATTTGGGGAGGCATCCCCCATTTGCAGCCTCCTTTTTTCCCTGTGCAACAACAGCGCTTTCGCTCTCTGATGTTGAGCTGTGAAGGTTGGGTTGTCAGTTCTCACCTAGAACAACACCTCCTGAGCCTCTCAGATGCCTAAGGAGGTGCAGGCTTGTGTCCTGAGCAGAGCTCTCCTTCCATGTACATCTCTCTTTCAGGAGACATAAGTCCTCCTCTCATGGGCTGTGTTTTTATAGACCAAGAAGGTAGCACAGCCCCTCCATTGCTGTGCTGGACACTGACCATGGCCGGTTACTGTGCACCTAGGTCTCTGGGAGAGCCCCAAGGCCTCAGGCTGGCAGGATGAGAAGCCCAGAAAATCCAAGATGCCAAGAGCTAAGGACCAATAGTGTCATGTCTCATAGAGCAAACCAAGTGATATATATATATATATATATATATATATATATATATATATATATATATACACACACACACACACACACACACACACACACACACACACACACACACACATATATATATATATATATATATATATGCCATTGCTGGGATGGCTACATGGATGTATCATCTAGAGAATGACTTCCCTGGCAGAGAGACTGGAAAAATGAAACACAGACAAGACAGGTGTTACAGGTGGAAACATTCCATACGTGGATACAAATGACAATCTCTGAGGTGCAGAGAAGACAGACCAACAGACTGTCAGAGAGCTCCGGGGCCATCCAGGCTCTGCAGCTTCCTTCCACATGTGGTGGCTGCATCCTGTCTGAGTAGCCATACTGGCCCCATGCACAGGCCAGTATGGCACACAGGGTTTGGCACACACGTGATGCTAAAGGTCTGCTGAGTAGACAGGGAGAACCGAGGAGAGTAACAGAGGTGAGAGTGCAACCCACTGAGGGTCAGCAGGCGCTGCTGGTGGCAGCTTCACCCAGGCCTGGCTGGCTATGTTTTCTGGGTGCTTGCCGCAGGACAACAGTCACAGCCTGGACTGAGGTGTGAGGAAGATGCCCAGAGCATCACAGCACGTCAGGTGGGAAGAATGCGAGAAAACAGAATGACAGGAAGGAAGCATCCGGTCCTTGGAGGGCACACAGCACCGTGTGGATTAGCAAGCCTGATGTCAACTCAAGGCGATCAGTGCTGGCACAGGCTGCCTCTTTGTTCTAGCCCTCCCGTCCAGCAAATGTCCTCTCATCATGGCTCCACTGGCAGCCTGCAGGACAATGGATGGCTGGCATCCACGTGTGCTTTGTAGCCAGATGTTACAGCCCCAGCAACACCTGGAGGAGCTGCAGGGTGGAGAGCAGGTGACCTTCAGGTGGAGCTGAGGCACCTGCCTCCTGAGCAAGATGATCTGTCCTCCACGGCGTCCTTGCAGCCCTCTGTCCACAGCCCTGCTTGCAGGGAAGCCAACATCGCTTCAGTATGGCCTCTGCAGAACCTCCTCTGTTAGGGACACTGAAGGGGCTAAGGTCAGTGTACCCAACATGAGACTGAACTCCTAGACTGCACCATGGCATCTCAAGCACAAGTGTCTATCACATGTGGGAGTGGCTATGCCCATTACTGGGCAGTTGTCACATAACCTCTAAAATAGGTTTCTTTGTTCCAGCTGAACTTGAGAAATAACCAAGGTTCACGAGCCAGTTGTGTACTCAGCACCACGCAGTGAACCGTCCATTCCTGCTGGATCTGTGTGCCACTCATACCCCTCCCCGCGAGAACCACCCTGTCTCAGAGCCTCCTTGGGAGTCTCAAGGGGGGTAACAATCTGGCTTTTGAAATGTCCCCATGGATCCAATGGTGACCTCAGGTTAAGATTACATAGTGACATGAAGACAGCTGTATCCCCTGATCGGCGTGGAAATGGTTCCCACACGCCAGAGTACTGAGACCCTTGTGTGCTCAAGACTCTTATGTGAAATGCCATGGCACATATATTAAATCATCCCTATTACTTGCAAACAGTGCACTGAAAAAACCTGTATAAAAGGATGCCATGTAGTCTTGCTTAGGGAACAATGACCAGAGATGCCTCAGTTCAGAGTCCCAGGTGAGGCTCTGGGCCCAGGAGGATGCCAGGTAGGATGAGAGGTAGACAGAGTGCTGGATGGTAGCCCACAGCAGGGTGCAGTAAGGCTGCCACAGTTCCCCATTCATGTTGACTAGGAGGAATGTGACAAAGTCAGGGCTGATCTACTGTTGTCTTCCAGCTAGAAAGTCTGCAACAGACAAGACCCACTGTGTGGTGTGCTGGCTAAACCCATGCTGGGCCTCCACTCACACTTAAAAAAGTGTGGGTTGCCATTCTCCATGTCACTTGTCACTCAACAAGTCACCACTGGGGGTGGGGGGGGGGGCGAGGAAATGAATCATATCTGGGGTTCAAAAACAATTTCAAAGTAGGTGGGATGCCTTCTCTGTGGTGCTTCCGAGAGATGCTCAGAATGGCACAGGTGCCACAAAACTCAGAGAATCTTTAACACAGAGCCCCCCCCCCCCCTGCCTTGCCCAGCTGAGTGTGCAGAGGCCCGCAGCGGGGCTGTGGTAATGTCTGAGCTGAGGCAGAACTGAGCTTGTACTTTAAACCCTGTTGCCTGGTAAGAGACTCCTAGTACCTAATACTAGTACTTAGTATCTAGTACCCTCAGCCCGCAAATCAGGGTGGGTGCCCCACACGTCTAATCATTGGGGATTTCTCAGCTCCTTTTGTGTTGCTGTCATAAAATGCCCTGACACAAATCACTTGAGTGAGAAGGGGTTAGATCAGCTCACAGTTCATGTGGAGGCAGGTTATCACCATGCAAAGTCACAGAAGCAGGAAGCTCAGGGAACTGGTCACATCGAAACTGTAATAACAAAACAGAGCAACAAGTCTCTGGTCACCTCTGGCCTCTGCTGTTCATCTGGTCTTGTCCTCTGGAACTGTTACCCACTGAATAGTGCCCTACACACACACACACACAGACACACAGAGAGAGAGAGAGAGAGAGAGAGAGAGAGAGAGAGAGAGAGAGAGAGAGAAACCCAACCCACAATGTGACTGTAGCCCACTGAAGAGATAACTAAGGTTAACTAGGCCACGAGGAGTAGGCAAATCTGACGGGACAGGAGACCCTGTGAGAAGAAGAGAATGCCACAGCACTGACAGGAGAGGCATGGTGGCTGGCTATAGGCCAGCCAGGAAGATGACACCTTTTCAGACACTAGCCCTTCCCACACCTTATCCTTGGACTTCAGCTTCCCTAAGTGTAAGGATAAACTCCTGTTTCTGAATTCCCGGGGTCACTACATCTCAGGCCAACTAAGGCAAGACACTCTTCATCCAGTGGCTGGGCGGGGCTGCAGTGCACAGTGTCCGCTGCAGGCAGCTGGTGAAGCTGGGCAGGCACAGAGGATGGTTAGTGGAGACTGTGTGTTGGTCTTTATTGTCTAGAGATACAGAATATGGGTTTGCTGCACGGGGAAGGTCATCAACGGAGCAGTCACTTCCTATGAGCTAAAACAGCCAAATTCATTGCCAGCGATGATCTAATCTGGTACCAAAACCTTGGGGATCCAGGAGCTGTTTCCCAGAGGACAGAACTTTCTAGAAGTGACTGCTCTGCCCTGGCTTTTCCACAGAGGATGGCAGAGCCAAGGGGCATCAATAACGTTCGGTGGAGGAAGTTTCCCCATCTGTGAACAGGGATGAAGGTGTCCTGTGTGACAGCTTCCTTAGGGTTCTCACAGGATTTAGACTTCAGGAACCTGGCAGGAACCCTGGGACATGACAGGCTAGAAAGACCAAGGTTTGGGTGATGTGAGCAGCTGTCCTCTGTGCTCCAGACCCTCCCTCTAGGATCCATCCCTGGTACCCGGTGCTTCTCCCTGATGGATGCACCTGTGTCGTTTCTTTTCTGGGACCTGCCAGGATCATACAGACCGAAGCCCTGTGCCATGGGAATCTTTACACAGGGAGTTCTGTCACTGCCCTTCCAGTGGGAATGAGGCTCGCCTGCCTCTGATTCTTGGCATGGTCCATCTCTCCATCCAGAAGGCAAGCCGGCTGGCTGCCTGAGGGTCAGGTGGCAGTCCCTGGGAGCTTAGAGTGAGCAAACGGTACTGCTGACCTTGGGATGGCAGGAAGACGATGAGGAATGAAGCTCATGGCTGATTCATGAGTCTCTACGTAAGACTGAGCACAAAGGAAGCAAATTATGCATAAATAATCTGGTGCTTAGATGCGTGATCATTAGCGCCCGAGCTACAGTTCCGCACATAATTTACTACAACGTTAACTCGCTGAGGCAGCCACCGTGGTCTTCTTGCCTCTGCCTCAAATAGCCCAAGCTCTTATGCTCAGAATGGCTCATGCACTTGGAAGTGTCCTTTCACGTTTCTGAAAGTCTCTGGAAATGCAGTCTGTGGTGTGATGGACACACAACTGCCTATCAGGATCTGGGGCCACAGCAAAAGCAGGCATCAGTAGTGTCTTCCTGGCTGGGACTGGGGCTCAGTAGACAGCACTTGCTTACGTGTGTGAGATAGGCCCACCAAGTCAACCGCACTTGCTTTTCAGAGAACAAGCAGGAATGAAGTGGTACTGACTGTTTGGTGGCTTGCTGGCATGCTGGCACCTTTCGGGCCACCGTTGTAGCCTCTATCTGGAAGGGCCTTATTCTCAGCACACTTCACCAAGAGCCCTAGTTTAGAGCTTATTTGCCCTGGTTTCCCTAAGAGGACTGAGATGCATTTATTCTGCAGCTTTGGAAACAAACCTAAGTGTGAGGATGACAAGTGAGCAAGGTAGGACATTGGCAGATACTGCAGCATGCTCCATGTGCATCGCCCTGGCTTCTCGCTGCACCACGGGTACTAGCACAGGGTATATGGATGCCAACCCCAAAGGAAATGTCCCTTGTGCCGAGCTGGGTAGCCCC
Source organism: Acomys russatus (assembly GCF_903995435.1). Classification (NCBI taxonomy): domain Eukaryota; kingdom Metazoa; phylum Chordata; class Mammalia; order Rodentia; family Muridae; genus Acomys; species Acomys russatus. The sequence continues at coordinate 31,958,307 of NC_067145.1, forward strand.
ATAGAAATCCACAGGGTGCTCCACATTGAATCCATGTCCAAGCAGAAGCTGGGTCTGAACTTTCAGAATGCAGGATCCCCAGCCTTCTCTGATCTCACTGTCTTGTCTCTGGGACATTGCGAGTAGGCGCTGCGTGTGGTGAATCAGCCGCTGGGCAGACACTGCTGCTGAATTCTGAGCAATACATCCCACTACCTAGGGACCAAATTGATGTTTTTCCATGAAATCTTTGAGCTGATGTAGTTTTCTGGTGACACCTGTATTCACTAGCAAGTCTGGAAACTGGAGCCTGTAGCTTGGAATGCAAGAGAGATGGACACCGAACTGCCCTCTGGCCCTGCCTCCAATTTTCTCTCCTGGGCTAGACCTAATGTGCAAGCTACAGAAAACCGCACGTGAGACAAACAAAGCTTACGGTGTGAACCAAAGCAGAAAGGAAGCATAGAAAGTACTCTCCATCCGCAGCTGGGTCTCCCACCCACACTGCTGGTCTCCGTACATGCTAGATGCTATAATGATGGTCCAGTGAATGAACAGGGGCATCCACCCTGCCCCACGGGGACCAGGTCTCTGAAGATGGCAGTGGGTTGACAGCACTATTTGAATACAGCTTTCATCTTTGGGAAACCCAGTGTAAGGTCCTGGAAGAGGAAGAGCCAGCATATCGTGCATGCTCACAAGAGGTCAAGAGGAGTGCACACCAGAAAGGAAAAAAAGGAAACTCAAGCTCAGAGGAGGCTTGTGTTTATTGGGTTTCTGGGCAGGAAAAGTGGCTTAACTGTTTGCTGGAAGGCTTCACTTCTCTATGACCAGGCATGGGTAGCCGACTAGCAACGGCCTGGTCCAGCCTGTCGAGGGCTAGCAGCAGTCAGTGCTCCAGACCCAGCACCTCAGAGTGGGCTCTGAAGAGCTTTGTCTTTTGCTCACCACTCATCGATGTGCTCTGCCCCTCACGATGCCATTCTTTCTCTCCTTCAGCCAGCATCAGGCTTGAAAACAAATGATAGGCTCTAAGATGCAAAGATGTCAAAGACAGCCCCAATCCGACACAGATCTGGCTTGGCCCAGATTTCTCCAGTCAAATTTTAATGGACTCAGTGTATGATGGACCCTGGGCTAGCTACAGTATCTACAGAGATATGCATTATGCTCTAGTTTGACCACAAAGAAGTCACGCTTTGCAAGCCAGTAATTATAACCGGATATAACAAGGGTGTGACAGATGGACAGACAGCAGGAGCTACAGCGTGTGAAAGAGTGCAGCGCCGGGAGCAATCATTGCCTGATGTGTCGACAACAGTAGTAGGAAGTGGAGTGGCCAAGTGCCACTTTCGGGCAGTAGTTCAGGTCTGATGGGCAGGACAGCTAGACCAGACTCGAGAGCCGTCATGACAATGGAGTTCACAGCTCAGCCATGCACCGATGTACGCTGAGTTGGGAAGGAGAGGCCAGCTTCATAATGTCAGGCTATGATGCCTGAGGGGTGAAGTCTAGAGAAATGGGTTGTCAGGCAGCTGCTGGTCTGACCCATGAGAGCATCAGTGGGCAGGGGGAGCCAAGGGAATGGTGGCGGCAGGGATGGTGAGACTGCACGTAGAGGTGAAGAAGTCACAGCAAGAGACAAAGGGGTGGGTAACAGCACTGACCCTTAGGGTAAGGGAGGCTTAGAAAGGCAGCTTGAGAACAAATGTAAGCTTCCCGAAGGGATGTCTGTAGGCGAAGGCTGGCCCCACACCTGGCCCCCCAATACTCCAGCTTCTCACCTGTGCCTCCATCAAAGCAAAGCCTTGGCTTCCCCTTCTTGAGAGATGGACCGTGACCACTGTGCTCAGAGTCAGCCACATGAAAGACAGCTGGGCCACTCACCTCCAGTTCACATGTACCTGGAACAAATTAAGACCCTTGGGAACCTTTTCAATGACTTCTGGCAATCTGAGGAGGCTCCTATGTCAGTGGACATCCCTAAGCTGTGGATTTTACTGCCATGCGATTGTTCTATAGGGCTAGAGAACAGCAAACATAAAGTATTCACCGACTAACAGTCTACCTACCCAGAAAATGGAGGGCACACTGAGCTCCAAGGCCCAATGAGGACCTTCCTTACACATTACCCTAAGTGAGCACCAGGTGCTTCCATCTGTGGTAATCATATTAAAATCCTGGCACCCTGGGACATCACAGGGGAACCACTGCAGAGGCCATGGGGTACCAAGTAGACTGCCAGCTTATCTGAAACTGACCAGAAACTCAAACTCCGAGGAGATGATGAAAAATAAGGTCCCACCACGAAGTCTCAGTTCCATCAACCTTGGAGTAAACTTTGATAAGGAAAAGGAAAAGAAAAGAAAGGCAGAAGAAGGGCTCCCTGGAAAAAGCGAGGTGCCACGCTATACCTTGATCTGGGAAGCAAGTGAAAGTCCCTCAGGAAAAGGAGCCAGCAGCCACACCTGGCAGCCAGCCCCGTGGCACCGAGCATTGCACGCTGCCCGCTGCTCCGCCAGCTCGTTAATCACAGCCTGTCACTGTAATTTCAGCGAATGTTTATCTTATTTTCTTTGTGTAATCCAATTACTTTTGTTTTCTTCACCAGGTCGGGGATCGCTTGGTTTCCAGCATTCTGTCACTCAGTCCACTTTAAATGAAGACAATTCAATTCATTATCATTAAGTGCCAACTTTTAATACCACTTTGGGGGGGGAAATGAGTGAAAGAAAATCCGCCAGGCACAGCCCTTGCCCAGCATAGGGGGAAGCGAGCTGTTCTGAGCACCTGAGCAGTACAGAACCACAGTCCTCAGGGCCCCTAATGTCATTCTGAGCCTGCAGCTCATTAGCACTCCATTGCCTGGCACCCCCACCCCCACCCCAGACCCCCCCCCCAACACACACTCTCGGAATGATACAGAGAACTGAATTCTGTGTGCTGTTGATGGTTTGAGAGCTGACAGGAGCACCAAGGGAGCGGGCCATGCCATGAGTGCGTTTACGCATGTATGCTCGTGTGCTAGTGCCCCAGTGCATATGTTCATATTTCTGTGAATAAACAAGATGCTACAACCCTATTTCAAAGACTCCACTTCTGTCTTATAACATGTGCCAGTTGGAGCCTCAAGGTCATGAGCAAAGGCAGAGGCTGGTCTGCATGCCTGTTGTCTGACACCAATGAAGGAGGCAGAAGCAGCCCAGCAGCTGTCCAGCCAGCAGGGGAGCAGGGCTGCTGTAAGCTCATCCTCCTTTCATTCCTCAGGAGCAGGTGTGTGCCTCCGTGACATTCTAGAATCGTACTACTGCCACCTACCCCTTTACTGCTGCCCTCTATGTCATGCCAGGAGGAATGGGGTCCTGGTGTAGCTTTCTGTCAATGTTCTCTGGGGTCCATGGAGCTGGGCACCTCATTGCTGATGAAGTGGACTCAGTACATGATTGTAAGAGCATCTCGAAGGCCTCTGTACATTGCAAAGTCCCCCAAATGGAGGAAGAAACCGCTAAGAACTTCAAAGTGGAAATGAGGAAGTGATTCAAATGCTAAACTTTCTGACACTCAAGCATACATACTTGAGTTCAGATGCCCAGCACACATGTAAAAGCTGGGCATAGCAGCACATTCCCAGAACCCTGCACCCGGGGAGGCTGAGAAAGACAAACCTTTTAGACTTTCTGGTCAGCCAGTTTAATGACTCAGTGAACTCTAGGGTCAGTAAGAGATCTTGCTTCAAATAAAAGTCAAAGAGCAATTGAGGAAGAACTTGACATTGACCCGTGGCCTACATACACATATGCACCCACACACAGTAGCTTATACACACACACACACACACACACACAGGCACATGCACACACACACACACACATGAATGCATACATAAATGCATACACAGACATATCACATATACACATAACACACATATACATGTACAAGCACAGGCACACACATGCAGGCACACCCACATACATGCACACACAGTAAATGAGATCACGATCTGGACCCCTCAAATGCCAAGCAATCTTGGCCCACTCACAGAATAATGAGAATGGAACTAGCCCAACAAAATGCAGAAAATGTTAAGTCTGAAGTTTCAAGGTAATGGAAGGAATTATTAGAGACCTGTGTGGCAGCATGGCAGAGAACTATGTAGAAAATAACCAGAAACAGAAGGCTCACCAAGAAAGGGAGAGTCTGAGGATACCTTGGCATCCAGAGTTCAAAGGGAAATGAGCAAAGGCTAAAGGTTTTTATCAATTAAACACTAAATTATGGGATATTGGTGAACTATTAGTCACTCAGAAAGAAGGAACTCCCTTTCAATGTTGCACTGTCCAGTGGTGCCTCGAAGTTGTATGTACCTGGCCCAGACAGTGAAGGGTGAGTGCCTTCCCACTTGGGCATTCACACAGTCAGCAACCATCCCACTGGCCAGCAGGACTTCTTGGTGCTGTCTTCTGGAGCCCGGACTTAGTAGCTTCTGCCTGAACACTTGCGAACACACACACACACACACACACACACACACACACACACACACACACTACAAACAGAAACTGCAGCCCAGCTACAATCCAAGGTTTCAATTCGCTTCTGTCTGCCATTGCTTATGACACTAGAAGCAGTCCAGACTCCTCTCCGTGTCTATGAACACCATAAGGAAGAAGAAAGAAATGTATTCAAAAATAGTGCTAATGTACAAGACACTGGGCAGTTGCAAGGAATGCCTACTTGGGTGTATTTGCTTCAGTTTTGGCACAAAGACTAAAAGAAGGCCTGGAGTATTTCAGAGAAAACACACAGACACATATTTGGATCCCAACAACCATGTTAATAAACTCAAATCCTGGTTCAGTAGATGGAGATAGGGCTGCATTCGAAGAGCAGAGCCATGGCCAGGCCTGCAGCCAGCCACCAGCTCTCCCTGCCTGCTCTAAAGAGGAGAAGCTTGGTGTGAAAGGAAGAGACCCCAGGAGACCACCTTCACTCAGCACCCAGCTGTGGACCCCGGCTAACCGGTCAGTCAGTCCTGTTAATACCGCTGGGTTTTCTCGATTAGGTCACTGTGTGTACAAGGTGCACATGGAAATCTTTGCTTTGGCAAAAATTCTGCTTATTCTATGCACCTGTTTTGCTATTTTGGTTTTGACTAGAATGTGTATGTGAAACCAAAATTTTCAGTGACTTGCATTGTATTATTTAATATCACATTTTTTAGAAAAAAAATACACCATAACAAAGCACTTATGTTGTTTTTGAAGCATCATTATCTTTTACATTAATTTTCCCAAGAATCAGTTTATCTCAGTTTTCGTATAAAGCAACTTTAATCAGGTACTGCATAATCTATCCCTCCATTATTTCCACTGTCAATCACAGATACACGGAAAGCTATTACCTACTACATTGGACACAGCTTTTCTCTGCATTCTACAGTTTCACACACCATTTTCAGCCATCTTCCTGTTTGCGCTCACTTGCCTGGGGCTCACTGTGATTTATGCAATAGGAATGAATTCTGGGACACCTGCTATTGGTGAGTTGATCCTTTGGATGTGACCCTGATCAGAGCCTTTGCTTGATGGTGGCACACAGGGAACCTGCCCAGGTGACCAGTCCTTGCCTAACACTCCTGCTGAAGCAGTCTGGTACAGGCTGGGATAGGGCACTGCTCAGCCTTTCCTTGGAGTTCTAATGGGGACTCAGAGCTTGGAACAGCAGTTGTGAAATGCATCTGTGCTGTCCCCCATGTCACTAATATCTGGGATGCAACAGCAGCTATTTTTTTTTTCTTAATCCTCCTGGGACACAGAAGGTGTCTGAGGTGAGCATAGTCATACCAGTTCTCCCAAGCAGTGGACACGGAGGGTGCATCGAGTCACCGAGTCTCCCCATGAATTTGCTTTGATGAAAACAGCAACATGGTTCCCTCAGAGGGCTTAGAGAGTAACAGGCACTAAATGTGCCCCGCCCCAGGAATTTCACACCCTGGGGCTTAAATACTGCATGGTAACCTGGATCTGATTATGGGGGTAGCGCTGAGAAATACATGGACCAGCAGAGAGAACAACTGCCCGGCTCCTGACTCTGCACAGGGATACAGGCAGTCCGTGAGAACGCGGAGCATCACTTATCTGAGTAAATTCTTAGAACGGTGGATGGTGCATCTAGCTTCCTAAACAATAACTAAACCACAGCAAGTGACACATGGTACAAAAACAACAACAAAGCCACATACTTCCTTCAATATAATGTCTTTTACTTCTAACCAAAGGAACATTGGGCTAGATATCAAAATCCAAACTAGTGTCTTTGTTTCTGCACTGACAGGACAGTGGAAGTGGTTTATCACCTTCTCCACTAATCTGGCCACCAGCTTTTACTTTGTGATGATTTTGACATTTTTATTTCATCTTTACTTAACTGTTCTCTTGTCCCATTTCATCCCCTATTTCCCTGAGATTATGTCTCACTGTAGCCCAGGCTTGCCTCCTCCATCAGCCTCCAGAACAGTGGACTCACAGACATCAGTTTGCCACATCTGAACATTAAATATTTTCTTAATAAGATTCTCACGTGCTAATTTTGTTTTTCTCATAACATTGCACAAATTGTGTTTTTAGAAAATAAACCTTAAATGTGCTACTTTGTTTAATAAGCAGCACAATGCATTCAGTTTATGGCGTATTTGCCAAGAAAACATTAACTAGACTGCAAAGAGGAGAGGAAAGCCCCAAACAATTAAAACAAGCAAGGAAAGAGTCCATATTACAGCTAATGTGCAGAAACACATAGGTTATAAGGAACCACTGTAAATGACAATAAATCACAGTGAGTGCTTGTAATCATATGTCACTCAACATATGCCTTATTGTACAGGTTTGGCTCCTTCCTTTTCAGTCACCCCTATGGTCTCCAAAGCCACACCACACTGTGGCAATCATAATAATTCCAATACTGCTTGGAAGATCAAAGACTATGTTCTTAGCAGATACTCCAGGAAATCTCGTAACGGTAGGCACCTGTACAATAAAAGGAAATTGTGCACTCCCATCCCTAATAACGTAGAATAAACATTCCTGTTCTAAAGTGGGACGAGTCGGAGCACAGCATGATCACACCAGAGCAGGACTAAAAGCCACAACACTAAGTCCTGAATATCCATGTCCTGCATCTGGGGCTAGAATGAAATTTTCTGGGCTCCAAAAAGCTTAGGTAGTCTCACCGCTATAACTCTACTACCTATAGCACAGACAGTCTCTCTTGAATTTCATCACACACTCACAGCTTTCCTCGACAGACATCTCCCACTACCAGCATCTCAATCATCCTGGTATTCCTGTTGCTTCACTTTCACAGATTCACACAGTGGCACCTCAGGGCCTCTGTCTGGGAGCTTTGCTTCTAATACTATTGCCCGGCCTCGGTGCTTTCCAGAAGCAGGGTGAAAGACTCCGTTATTCCCATAATATTTTATGACTAAAAAAAACAGTACTATAGGACAATGTGGCAAAGTTCTCTTGCCAGCTCTGGATGGAGTTTGGTACCCTTGGACCACAGCTCAGTTAGCTTCTGTGTTAGGACCTTGTGGAAACACTTTCCTAGAGAGCTGTCATCAGGGAACATCTGCGTTCTCAGTCCATGCTCTCTCCCTTAAAATAAGCTTGTTTTCCACATATTAGATCCATTAATGGATGTGGTCTTGTGTCTTGACATACTTCCTACTGCATACTTCTACTTACATAGAAAAATGGTAGCCGGGCGTGGTGGCGCACACCTTTAGTCCCAGCACTCGGGGAGGCAGAGGCAGGCGGATCGCTGTGAGTTCGAGGCCAGCCTGGTCTACAAAGCAAGTCCAGGACAGCCAAGGCTACATAGAGAAACCCTGTCTCGAAAAAAAAAAAAGAAAAAAAGAAAAATGGTTTTCTGTAAAAAGTACATCTCCCTGCCAGCAAGGCATTAGCTACAATGTGATTTACTCAAACTCTTTCCCTACACGACGAAAATGTACATTATTATATCTCTCTACCCAAATTGTTTTCTTTTTTTTTTTTTTTCACTGTACTACTAGATGCACAGTAGAAGGCAGCCACACTACAGTCAGAATCCTCTCCTGTCCTGAAATCATTAAACAAGTCAGCTGTCGTCTTTAAACTCAGCTCAGTCTCTTAGGGCACAAACAGGATGACGTCACCTTCTTTGCCAAAACGTTACATTAATGGCCCCAACTCAGTTCCCAATAGTCACTCTGTTCCCTCCTGAAATCTCTGAAACATCACCATCTAAGCCTCCACTGATGGCCGCCCAACATACTCGTCTTCCAAGCTTCCACCAGAATTCTCACGAAGCTTTGCTTCCAGCATGTTAAGGCTTCTTCAGGCCAAAGCCCTGAACTCTTCCGAATTATATCTGATGTCAGGAAGCAGAGGGAGGTAAATGCTTATGCTCAGCTCACTTTCTCATTTTTTATTCAGTCCAGGACTCCAAGCCCAGGGAATAGTGCTGCTGGCTTCTACGGTAGGTCTAACCCTTCCACTTCCCTTGTCCAAGATAATCCCTCATAGAAACACCTAGAGGCATGTCTCCTAGGTGACTGGTCCTAAGTCCTGCCTATTGAACAGTCAAGACAAATTAGGACAGTCTGTAAATTGAAATTTTCTTACACCTTCATACGGAGGTCTAGTTGCTGAGGTCATGGTTCGGCCCCACCCCGAGGGCCAAGGGTGGCACGGGAGAGCTTCTGGGAAGATCCTTGTCTGGCTCTGCTTGGGAGAAATCCAGCGGAGATGATCTCCAAACGTGGGAAACATCTCCAAAATGTTTCAACAAGTCAAGAGTAGTGTAAAACTTCTAGAAGTTAGAGTCATGTATATAAAGGATGAGTATGCAAATGATACATTAAAAAGTTAAGTGAGAGGGGAAACACTCCCCTCCAAGAAAAGCCCAGGATCTGATGGCTTTATGGGTGAGTGTCATGAAGAAGAAATAATGTCAATTTTTCTCAAGCCCACTCCTAAGCTCACCCAACAGTTCCTCTACTAAGCAGAACAAGGATAATTCAGGAGAGAAAAATTACAGCTCAATATCCCCAGTGAACACAGAGACAGAAATCTGCACCACCACCCCCAAGAAGCTGGTGAGATGACAGGTGAGAAGGGACAGTCACCAAGACCAAGTGGAACTGTCCCTAGGAAAGTAGATGGCTTGACAGATGCCGATCAATAAATGCCGTACATCACATTCACAGGACAGAGGATAGAAGCTCAGGACCATTTCCATTGAGCTGGAAGAAACATATAAAAATATCCAACATTGTTTCATAATAAAAGTCCCCTAAAGTTTATATAGAAGGAATGTACCTACACATGATCAAGGTAATGGGACACAGGACACAGCTGAAGTCGCATGGAACCACCAAGCTGAGGAGCCCTCTTCTGAGAGGATGATGTAAAATTGTCTAATGACGATATAATCTTATGTGCAGAAAACCTTAGAACTTCACACACACATACATACATACATACACAGACACAGACACACAGACAGACACACACACACACAGCAACCCCTGTTACTGTTAGAAGTGCTGTGCAGTGCAGGGGCAAGTATCAGAAACACATGAGGACCATCATTTGCTGAGGTTATTTGGGAACTGGGTTTAGGAGGAGGGAAGAAGGAAGGGAGGGAGGAATTATGAAGGAGGGGAAGAAGGAATGGACAGAGAAGAAGGGAGGATGAAGGGAGGGGGACAAACAAAGAAGGAAGGGACCCATCAAAGGGGAGAGAAGGACAGAGAGGCAGGGAGGGAGGAAAGGACAAATGAGGAACAAAAGAGGAAGAAAGATGGAGGAGGGAAGAAGGGAGAGGGAGGCAGAGTGAGAGAGGGAGGGAGGAAGAGATGAAGGAGGAAGGAGGGGGAAGAAGAGAGGATCAGAGAAGGCAGAGGAAGCAGAGGAGGAAGAGGAGGAAGAAGAGGAAGAGGAGACTTCCCTCTGTTCCTGGAACACTGTTTGAGTCCTGTTGCAGCAGCTACATTCTGTTGGTGTTTGCTTCCCAGAAACAGATCCCCAAACGATCCAGACACCCTGAGGCCGCACTAACCACAGGTCTGAGGCAAAGAGGCCCTTGAGCGGGTGTCCAACAGTGAGCGCTCACCTCACTCCCAGAAATCAATATCCCCTACCTTCCGTAGCCAGTGCGTCTCTCACTGGTAGAGCTGTCTTCCTTAAGGACCCATCAATACTCAGAAACCACCATGTCATCCTTGAGCAAACACTGAAGCATCCAAACCTGTAACACTGGCAATCTGTTAGGCACTGTAAGGACCCCCTAATTATGTTTAAGGTTTGCATAATTGTGCACACTGTGTTGTGTCTAGATGTGTACATTTGCTTCGGCGTTCTCTCTTAGACTGTAAAGTAGAAGGCGGAGAAGTATCATTTTAATGATGTTTGCACAAGACTCAGCAGGAAACCTTAGCTAAGGAAACAAGGTCAAGTGGAGTCATCTGGGAGCTCAGACGTGTGTGTTTTCCCAAACAAACAGTCGGTGTTTGCTAGGCTGCCTCTTGTCTGTGCAGACACCAGACCAGCATTTATTTGGTCTTGCTTCATATCTATGCAGCTTCAATGCACCTGTCTCTCAGAAAACGGTGACAGAAGGACCAGCATCCTCTGCATAGATGGACACTCAGCACAGAGTCCTTTTCCAACCTCACAACAACTGGTGAGGGGTGACCCCACTCCAACAGGACTCTGAGCCTATTCTCCAAACTGTTAAGCCCTGCTGTCTCTCAAGCTCACCAGCCAGCTGCTCAAGAATACTTTCTGCACGTGCCACCTTCATCTCTCACCTGCCCACAGGGGCAGCCTGTGTCCAGACCCACCCTTAACACAGCAGCTTGTTAACAATCACAGGCCCGCTGGGCAGCATCTTGAAGGAGGGCAAAACCAAAAATAAGATGTACGTTAGGTCTCTGGGCTGTGCAGTATTGCCCCATCTTGTTATTTTCCTGTGCTAGCATAAAAGAAAATTGTTGGTCATTACACCATTCTTAACATCTTGACAATCCTTTAGCATACTGTATAAAAATCGTTAATTACTGCAATAAAGAAGCAGCACCTATTACCCCGTGCAGTGTCTTGGTTCCTCTTCTACGAATCTCTCCCTGGGGCCCTATAATTGCTTCAGCCAACCATTAACCCAAAGCAGTGAACTAATAGAGAGTATATTATTGTTTAAATAATGCATTTGCCTTGAATACACAATTATGCTGTGTGGACATGGATCACGAGAGGGATGTAATTTAGTACAGGGCTTTGGCAAGTACGCTGGGCTTCGTCTCCGTGTTTTGAGGCTCCTCCAAACTCTCTGACAGTAATATGCCTATTTCCTGAGCCTATCTGGAGCAGGGTCAGTGACCTATGAACTCTGTCTTCCCTCTGGTCCTCACTCATGATCAGCCTCTGCTCTCATTGATTAGCCAGTGACCTTCATCTGTGGACTAATGATTGGACTGAATGATCATTCAGTTGCCATTGGCACAGAAGAGGGATGCTAGTCTTTGTGCAGGCTGCTGGATTGGAGTTGCAATAAATAGATGTTTACTGGAGAGTGTGTTGTTGTCAGAGGCTGTTGGCTGATGAAATGAATAAGCTGGAGACTTGTCTTTTGAGTATTCAGGGGACTGTTAAAAAATGCCGAATAGTTGCGTAATGTATGCTACAGGTGTGTCCTACCTGGGACCTGTAGACTGCATTACACCTCCTGCTAGCTATGTGGCCCAACACACAATTTCAAAAGCTCTGGACTACCCTGGAGTAGTCTGAAAGCTACTGCCAGTTCTGCATGAACAGAGAATGCCTCGAAAGGCAAGCAGCTCTCCTCCCCATAGGGGCAGCCAAGCCCCAGTGGCAAAATGGTATTGCATCTGCAGTTAAGGCATGATATTCAGGCAAGAGACGCAGGCTACTGAGGCACTTACTTGTCCAGAGTCCCAGATTTTCTGGTAGAGGTGAGAGTAGGAACTATGCCATGAATGAAGCTCCTTGAGACAAGTGGTCTTCCCCGACATGAGGGCTTGATAGGATCAGAGTGGCCAGGATGCTGTGGAGAAAAGTAGACGTCTTTGTCCTGGCCCTGTATCCACATATACTTGGAGCAATCACTGCTCCTTATAATACAAACACACAGTCCAGCTGTGGTCAAGCCAGATCCAGTAGCACTGAGGCCTTGTATGCCATGGCTCAGGAACTGAGTACTTGAGCTGAAACCTCTCAGTAGCCGTGGCACAAGGCCTCCACCCAGACTCACCCTCCACTCAGCACCACACTCTCATTTCCCCCTGTTGTCTTTAATCCCTAATTTCCACCAAGTCCAGGTACCTTTATCTGTGAAAATAATTGATTCTCTCAGCCCATGTGGAGAATTTATATGTTGTCTTATTCTATTTCACCCCATCTCTCTAGGCCTAGCATTCCTGCACTTCCAAACATCCTGATTTATTTTGTTTCAAATTCTATTGTTTTTTCCAGTTATTGCTTTCTGATTTGTGTCAACTGGAAATTTTACGGTTGCTCCATCCCTGAGTAAAGACATCAGCTTGGATTGAGCTCTCTTTCATTGTGTGTAAAGCCTGGGGCTGTGAGATGGGACATTGTGCCTCAGCTGCAGAACTCACAGAGTCTGCAGAGAAATGGCAGCCAGGCCATTGGAGACTTCCCAACTAGGAGGCCCTGTGATAAGGGGCTTAAGATGGTCCCAGTAGCTTCATAAGTACCTCTAGTAAAGGCATATTCATGGAAGGCTAGCAGCACTCCCCAGAGTCTGGAGACTCTGAAGTGCATCCCCCAACCTACATACAGAAGGTTGGAGCAACAAGGGAGTCAGTCGTAGGTCAGAATGTTCCAGATGACATTGCAGAGAAAGCAAAGGCAGCCAGTGTGGCGGGAAGGCCTTAGCACAGAAGGCCCATGAGTGCTAAGACAACATGGCTGACCAGAGTCCAGGGACAGAGAAATTTTGTGGCCATTGGCAGTGAGAGATCATGTTCAGGGGCTGGCAGTCGGTGGGACACCCACCTGTGTGAAACAGGTTCTGGATCCTCAGATCTTGCTGAATGGTGCTCAGCACAGAGCTGGGGAAGAGGAATTTCACGTTGCAAAGACAATGTGTGTGGAGGTCCCTCAATATCTGCCGGTGGCCAGTAAGCTCATCCTGGCCACGTGCCAATGTGACACAAGGGGGAAAGACCAAGGCAGTCAAAGGTGTTGAGAGCAAAAAGCAAGGCCTTGTTTATTTTATGCTTTAAAATTCAGCACGAGACTCAACTGCAGGCAACTAAGGAATTCTCAAGGCAGGTGACAGTCATCCCCAGGGAAGAGCACACCAATTGGTGATGCAATATCAATGGTCAGCCCTGAAAATATATATACTAGTAACATAATACAGGCTGAACAGGTTGTATTTATGTATTTAGGAATGCACGTGCACACGCACACACAGATAGAGAGACAGAGACAGACAAACAGAGAGGCAGAGACACAGAAAGGTAAAAAGAAATAATTATATTTTAATCTCAAAAGGTATAAAAATGTATTTTTAAATAGGAGCAAGAAAATTAAAATAAAATTTGAGGGAATTATTAAACTGAATGTCAATTTCCAATGACATAGTTACGGACAGGCCTGTTTGCATGTTTTTACATAAGTATGCAAGTGTGTACATGAGTATGCATATGTATGTGCTATCTATGCATGTATGTGCAATATACGGGTGGTATGTGTGTGTGACCATATGTGTGCCTGTGTGCACATGTGAATCCATGTGCTCGTAGACACTTGTGCACTGCAGAACAAGTGACGCAAAGCCCTCCAGACCATTGCTGCACCCTTAAACCTGCACTGCAGTAACAAGGTGGAGCATGACTTGGTTACATCTGAGGTTACCCTTGCCCACATCCATGAGAATCTGTGTGTGCCTGTGCCCATGTATTCTCAATCTCTCTCTCTCTCTCTCTCTCTCTCTCTCTCTCTCTCTCTCTCTCTCTCTCTCTCTCTCTCTCTCTCTCTCTCTCTCTGTGTGTGTGTGTGTGTGTGTGTGTGTGTGTGTGTGTGTGTGAGAGAGAGAGAGAGAGAGAGGGTTTCTACTTCTTAAACTACTTAGTATTGAATTTATTTAATTTAGCTGGTGTGTTCACTAGTGAAACTGGCTTGTGCTTTTATTGTTAAGAAGGCAGAAGAGCACATTAAATCCTCTGGAGCTGGAGTTACAGCAGTTGTGAGCTTCCCAGTGTGGTGCTGGGAACCAAACTGGGGTCCTCTGGGAGAGCAGCCAGTGCTGCTAACCGCTGGGCCATCTCTCCAGCTCAAGGTTTGTGTTTTATAATTTTCTTAATACTGTTTCATCATATTTCTAATGTTTTCTTCTGATTTACATATTCTTTTTAGAAGTTTCACATGTGACTAATATAGTTGCGTGCCTTTTTTTTCCTTTGAAAACTTTCTGTGATGTTGCATTCATGTGCTCTCTGAAGGACTGACAACACTCGCCTGTGAGCATTCCCACAAGTCTGAATATGAACATTGAACGATCAGCTCTCTCTCGTTGGGGACATCGGTGCTATTCTGAAAGGCTGAGCTATCTCAACCCAGCTAAGGAGAAACCTAAGGACACAGCCATTTGGTCCTGATGCTTTTACAGCATCCTCTCACCTTTTAAGTTTCATCCCGTGTGCAGCATCTTTGTCTACTGTCCCAAAGCCTTATTGCTTTCATGGGCCAGCCTTCCCCGGTAGGTTTATTTAGTTTATATCTTAAGTACATACTGTTTTAGTTTGCTGTGATCTACTGTGTTTTCAATATTGTTCATGTTTTCTTTCTCTTACTTTCTCACTACTATTTTATTTACACACCATAGTTCTAGTTTCTTAAAGCAGAGCTTAGAGTACAACTCTGCTTAGCTTTTCTTCCATTTAAAATTTTACTGCAATTTTAACAGGGGCCTAGCAGAGTTGTCATCTGAGAAGCTCCACTCAGCAGGGCATTGAAATAGATTCTGAGAGACAGCCAAACATTGGGCAAAGCCTAGGGAGTCTTGTGGAAAAGTGTGGGGAAGGAGAAAAGGACCTGTGGGTGACAAGAGTACCACAAGAAGACCCACAGAGCCAACTAACTAGGGCCCAGAGGGGCTTGTGGAGACTGAAGCACCAACCAAGGACTATGCACTGACTAGACTTAGACTCCCTGTACACATATAACCAATGTGCAGTTCAAGCTTCATGTGTGTCTCCTAGTAAGGGGAGAGGAGGCTGTCTCTGACATGGACTCTGTCGCCTGCTTTTTGATCACACCCCTCTGGCAGGACTGCCTTCCCAGGCCACAGGGGAAGAGGACAGGCTCAGCCCTGATGTGACTTGATGAGCTGGGGTGGGTGGGTAGGGGAGCTCCCCTCTTCTGAGGAATAGGGGAGGAGGAGGAAAAAAAAGGGGGGACTGGGAGGAGAGGAGGGAGGGAGCTAAGCAGTTGTAAAGTGAGTAAATAAAATTTTAAAAGAAGAAGAAAAATTTACTGCATTTTAATTTATTTGGTCTCTGTTGTCAGAGGTCACACTCTATAGCAGCTTGTGGAAATCAGAGCATAACCTGGGAGAGGTGATTCCTCCTTCTACCATGTGGGTCCTGGGGTGGGACTTACAGCCATGCATAGGTACCAGTGCCCTTACCATTGTGTTACTCACCTGCTTTCCTTTCCCTTAAACCATGAAAGCATGCCATATAGTACAATCCTATGTCATTCCAAAGACCATAGCATTTCCGTAAGTCATTTGCTCTGATATTTTTAAGATTTTCTAGATATAATTTATAAAACTTTAGGCCACAGCTCAATGACCCTTCGGTGCGCGTGTACTTATATGACACAATTTAGTCGTAAGAGGACTGCCCCAACTCTCCTCGTGTGCCCATTAGGTCAGCCCAGAGGTCACAAGGCCTTCCTGTCTCCATGGATGTTCCTCCCCAAAGAGTCCACATCCGTTGTTGGTGCCAGAGGAACTGAAAATCCTGAGTGCTGATGTTGTACAACCCAACGCTGCACAGGCAGCAGAAAACGTATAAGTGGGCAAACTAGAGAAGTGCATACACATGTACACGTATGTATACCCACATGTGTGCATGAGCAGATGCATGCACAAACACATGTGTGTATCTGTATGCACCTGTGCAGGATCTCACCAAAGGCTGTGTTTCTATGTTTGCACCACAGCCTCCATCAGGACTGTGCTCCTCCCTGTGGATGGCATCCAGTCTGGGCTGCACACACTGTATGCTCATCAGTGATGGATTCAGAATTGTCCTAGGGCTTCCCTGTTGTGCACAGTGCTGTGATTAACATGAATGGAGAAGCTCCATGGAGACCAACAGACCTGGTTCTCTTAGTTGTACCCTTGTCAGCAGCATCACTTGGTCACAAAGACACGTTTAGTACCTTAGACAACTGCCTGTTGTCCAACATAATACCAACTTTTGACACTTCCCTGGCAGTGTGTAAGGGTCTGTCTGTTTCCTCGTGTCTTCACTGGCTCCCTACATTGCTAGCTTTTTAAAAAAGGACTTACTTTCAAGAACAATTTGAAGCTGGGCATGGTGGCACATGCCTTTAATCCCAGCACTCGGGAGGCAGAGGCAGGTGGATTGCTGTGAGTTCGAGGCCAGCCTGGTCTACAAAGTGAGTCCAGGATGGCCAAGGCTACACAGAGAAACCCTGTCTTGAAAAACCAAAAAAAAAAAAAGAACAATTTGAAGTTTACTTAAGTAAAAGTGTAAGGAATGTATAGATTTTCCACAGATCCTTATTGCCAGCATCCCCGAGAGTTGTGGCAGTGACAGTGGCAGGTGCAGACCCTCCACTGACATGGATGTCTGAAGCCCATGGTTTGCCCTAGGGCTCACTAAGGTATTGTAGATGTGGGCAGATGTCTAATGCCATGGATCTAGCATGATAGTGTCGCTCATGGAAACTGTCCTAGTCCTTACCCTGTGAGCTCATCCTGGCCACCACTCCCCTCCTTACTGTTTCCATGGTTCTGCCCTTTCTGGAAGGTCATGAGGTTGGAATCACAGCATATGCATCCCTTCCCTTCAAATTCAGTTGTGTATGTTTCTAGCTCTCCATGTCTTCTTGTCTTGCACCTTGGTGACTCATTTCCCATCAGTACAGAGCATCTTTCGGGTAGACGGGCAGTCAGTTCTCAGTGGATACACAGCTTGTTCATTGGCTTACTGTGTGGCTTCTTGGTTGCTGCCAAGTTTTGGCGATTATGAACAAAGCTGGTGTCTACATCCATGGGCCAGTTTCGTGTGGCCTGAATCCTGAGCATGGCTATGGGGCTGTATAACAGCTGGATCCCTGGTTTTTAAAGAGTCAAGTGTATCATCCTGAAGCAGCTAACCCCTTCTGCATTCCCACTGGCATGTGTGTCTTTTTATGTCAGCATCTCACTGTTTGAAATATTGCAGTTTTGAGACATATCAAATCAGGTTGTAGAATGTCTCAATCTTTGTTCTTCTTGCTCAAGCTTTCTTTGACTATTCAAGATCCTTGAAGTTAAGGTACTGTTTACTTCCCACCTGGAAGAAAAGGTCCTTGGGATTTTCACAGGAACACATGGAATCTCTGAGTCAGTTTTTGACAGTTTAAACACTTTAACAATATTAATTCTTTCAGTCCAAGAACTCAGTGTATCTTTCCACATATTTATATTTTCTTCATGAATGGTTTGTGTATAAAGTTTTCTGTATAAAGATGTGTACCTCCTTGAACAAATACGTTTCTACACTATTTTGATACAACCAAAAGTGGAATCGATTTTTCGGCTTCTTTGTATGCTATTTTGCTGGTCATGTGTGGGAATGTAACTGATTTTTGCATATTGATTTTTTTGTTGGCAGTCATGCTTATTCAAGGCTTTCTCAGAGGTCCTGATGAGAGGACAAAAGGAATCTAGTTCTGTGTTTTTGCCCAGGGGAGACTTGGCAAGGTCCAGTCTAGGGCTGATGCCATAGCCTTGAGGGAATTAAGGTTTTGGCTCCTAGACTTGGTTTTCCTCCTGAAGAGACTGACTTATCATGCCCAACACTGCTGTGTGCTTGGTCTCTGATATTCTTGAGATAGCTTGATTAGGCTTCTTGAAGACTTAATCCCATTGTATGATGTATTATTGCTGATTATGTTCCATTTTTCTCCCACAAACAATATGTAAGCTGTATTTCTTAATCCATTTTCTTGTATGAGTCATCAGTTTGTGTAAGACCTTCTGATTCTAAACTTTTCTATCTTCTTTACCTTCTCATAGCCTGGTCCTCCTCCTCCTCAAGACCTGCTCACTAACCTGCTGGTCCACGTCAATTTTTGTAAGTTGCAACTTTATGGATTTTCCCCATTTTTAGCAATTTTGTTGTGAAATCTTTGTTTTTATGCACCAGGTCATGTTGTCAGCAGAGGTGTTTAACTTCCTCTTTTTCAGCCTGAACACATTCCATTTATCTTGTTTTCTTGCCTAATTGCTCTGTCTAGTATTTCTAGCTCCATATGGAGCAGAACGTGTCAGAATTATTTTCCTGGCTTGTCCCTGATCATAAAGGAAATGCTTTCAAGCTTTCATAATCAATTGTGGCCTTTACCTTGGACTTGCCATGTGTGGGCTTTATTGTGTTGGGATACATTCCTTTGGCGCTTATTCGGTGAACACTTCTAACAGGAAAGCATGCTAACTTTTACAAGTGCCTTCTCTGTGTTTGTGAAGAGTGTTACACAGTTTTGCCCTCAGACCTTTCCATTCTGTTAACTTCTTATCAGGAGCTCCGCTTGTGTTGCAGGGAAGGTATCTGTTGACCATTTCAGCTTTTTTTGTGTGTGTGTTTCAGATATTTGTAGACCTCCACAATTTTTTTCCTCTGGTAATCAGTAATTTCACTGTGGCTAGGGAATGTGGCCTGCACGATCTGAATCTCAAACTCGTTTACTTATGGTTTAGCACATGGTCAAGGCTAAAGAGTACTTTGTTTCTGTGTGTTTTAGAAACAAGTACAAGCTACTTCTTAGTAGAAGCTTTTAAAAAGTATTAGTTAATCATCTGCCCTTACATTTTCTGTCTCATTTTATACTAATAGTGCATTGTTGGCATCTGAAGCCATAGCTGCTGAGTTGCCCATGTCTCCTTTGATTCTGGTGCACTTTACTCTGTGTTTAGGCCTCCATTGTGTGCTAATTTAAAGTCATTGTATCTTCACAGCATTTCAATGAAATATTCTGTTTTCTCCTTAGGTCATGGGTGACTTATTTTATTTGAAGATCTGTGTTTTTCTGAATTTATATACTCACTCCAGCTTTCTAGTTATGACCATTTGACATGAGTTCACTTCATACTCATCCATGCGGTGGTCCTGGGCAGCACACACTGTACAGCCCAGGTCTTCTCTGTTCATGGTGATCATTGCCAGGTAGGAAATATGCTCTTTCTCAAGAGGCCAACTCAATGGAAGAACATGGCTGCTCACAGTGCTGTGCTCATGAAGAAAGGAGGCACAAAGGACCTGGTCAGTGGACAGAGAAGCTAGCCAGTAGCCAAATTTCTAGAAAAACCACTACTCTGATTTGGAAAAAAAGGAAAATAGAGCTTAGAATAATTAACCAATATCTATGAATATGCTACTAACATGAGAAATGTGAAGGAGAATATAAAACGTCCTGGAAAACGTCTCCTTAAAAGTAATACCTATAAGATTGGCAGATGGCACACAACTTTAATCCCAGAACTCAGGAGGCAGAGGTAGGCAGATTTCTGTAGATCAGCTTAGTCTACAGTGTAAACTCCAGAACAACCAGGGATGTTGAGTGAGACTCTGTTCAAAATAATAATTAATAATAATAGTAATAATAATAATACTAGTAAAACAACTCTTTTCAAGTCCAAATCACACCCTGGTCACTCACTAAGTTAATCAGTGATGTGTCGATCAAGTGCCTTTCTCGTAACAGCCTTTCTCCTTTCTTGGGCACAGCTCCTCTCTGCAGCTGGGACCTGGACAAGAGAAATTAATTTATGAATGCAGTTCTTTGGATGCGCAAAGTCTCATGGTGACGTGTGTAATGAGTCCCTCTGTAAACTGAGGCGGGAGGACTCATTATAAAGGTGTCCTCAGGAGCAGCCAGTGGGGTGGGGGCCACGTGTGGCTCGATAATGAGGTCCTGATGACAGGTGCGGAAACAGGCCTCCTAGCCACAGCTGGTGCAGCCTTGTGCCGCACAGAAATCCAACTTGTCACTGTTGCTCCGCGACAGAGGGTGAGCTCCCCTCTCCAGGAAGAGTCCCACCCATGTAGAGACCCAAGTGAGTCTACGTTTGTGTGTGACTTCAGCACAATCTTTCTGAAAAGTCCTCCCTTAGAGTCTCCTGCTCAAGCTGTCTTATGGCCGCTCTCGGCTATCATCGGATTTAGACACTAATGCATAAGAAAACAAAAGCCTCCTGAAAGAAGATCTGCTCTCTCTCTCTCTCTCTCTCTCTCTCTCTCTCTCTCTCTCTCTCTCTCTCTCTCTCTCTCTCTCTCTTTCTCTCTCTCCCCCCCCTCTCTCTCGTGTGTGTGTGTGTGTGTGTGTGTGTGTGTGTGTGTGTGTGTGTGTATACACACAAACAATTTAACAGTGCCCCCAAAGTCCTGGGAGAAACTTTAACATGGAAATAAAATCTATGTTCTGAGACATGACAAAAGGTGTTCATTACTTCTGAGTTTACAAAGTTGTGAACTGTGAGTGAGAAAAGATAACCAATGGGCTTTCCAAGAGGCTCCTGTGGGTGCTGAGCAGGGCCTGCACCTAAACCCTGAAGCTGCCTCAGTTTTCTACGTTCATGAAGCAGCAGCTAGTTTCAGTGATGGCTCGGCACACAGTGAGCAATAGATTCCGATCTTTTGTAATCATCACTGTGTATGCAGGTAGCCTTGGTGGTCAATCTGACAGCTCGTGAAAGGAAAGTGAAAGCTGGGCACATCATGGCCAGTCCAGGCTGGTGCGTCAGCCTGGGGTATCCATGCCACTCTGGTTCTGTGTGCCTCCCAACATCTTTTGATCTTCAGTGAACTTAGAGAATCCTGCTCCTCACACCTGGGCTGAGGGATGTGTGGAACACACATGCCTGTCAGAACGGCTCCCTTGAACCAATGCCATTCTCTCAGGATCCCTGCATACACCAGGGCTAAAGAAACAGTGGACACACCATTTGCCTTAGAGAGCCTTTCATGTCACCCCAAGCCCTGTGGGCATGTCAGTCCCTCTAGTATCAATGCGGATCATATTTTTTGCACTGAAGTGAATCTCTCTAACCTACCTTGGTTGGAATTCTTTGCCTGGGGTAGAGCAGGTGACATTATGTAAGCAGTCACTGCAGATTTTCTTCTTAAGCTCCTCAATCCTCAACACTGTCTCCTCAGCTCTTCCCAGTGCAGTCAATGATCACAGAGTCAGGACCTCTAGTTAGCAAGATTTGGGGTTCTGCGGGGCAGTCCCCTCATTCACTGGGCTGTCATCCTTAGTAATAACTAAAAACTCAGAACCAGATATTTAAACGACTTGGTAGCTGCAGCTTCCTAGGAAATGTCAAGGGTGTGCAAGATGGAGCTCTTGGAAGCACTTCTGGGAAGTTTCATCGTTTACGGTTTGGCTTGGGAATTAGAATGAGCCCTTATTCAAGTGACCAGGAAAAGGGAATTTGTACAAGATTTCCTGTAGCTGTATTCAGTAAAACCTGGGCTGGGTTCAAAAGTTAAAATGTGTTCTTCAAGAAAGGACAGCAAACACCCCCTCCAGGTCTGATTTTATACCCCAGGCTGGGCTTGAACCTATACTCCTGGTTTGGGATTACAGTGTAAGCTACAACAGTGAGTAATACTGGTTTTCTTTGTATTACAGCTTAGATAATTTTGATAAGAAGAGCAGATTAAAAAATTAAAAGGAAATTGGATCTTTCTACACACAGTTTTACCTTGTAATATGGATTAAAGAGTATTTGCCCCCAGGAATAGGGAGATGACTCAGTGGGCAAAGCCCTTGCCACATAGGCATGAGCCCTGAGCTTGGATCCCGCTAACTCATCAAAGGCCAGACACCATTGCACACATCTGTAATCTCTGCACCCTACTACAAGATGAGGACAGAAATAGGAGAATTCACAGAAGCTCATAGGCCAGTTAACCTGCTGTAACAGAGGCGGACAACCAGAGACCCTATCTCAAAACAAGAAGTAATGAAAACACAGATACCCTGTGTAGTCCTCTGGTCTCCACAATTGCACATCTGACACATGAACACATATGCTCACACACGAACTTGCACATACATACAAACATATTTAGTCACATCATATTACATACACTTAAAAGGCAAAAAGAAAACCCACATATCTTCTCAGAACAAATAAAGCATCTCAACCTCAGCGATAAGTGTTCTCTCTGTGAAATGGGCTGTGTCTTCCATGGACATGTGAAGACTGACACCCATCTTGTAAGCTTCTCAGAGCTGTCAGTATAAAACATACGTGTATTACAATTCACTGGCAGGTAGCCTGGCTTTATGCACACACATCAGTAGTGATCCACCCTGTGTGGAAGGAACTATTTAAAATGAGCCTCCAACTAGCACAGCACTGCAGGTGAACACCAATAATGACTGTGGAGGGTTCCTCCCTAGAACTATGTGAGCCCAGGCCTTCTGCCCACCTGTTTTCCAGTCTCTGGCAGGTTCACAGCATCATTCACAGAAGACCCTGGTGAAGTCCAAGGGAAAGAAACATCAAGGACCCTCTAGGAAACAGGGGAAACTGCCAGCTGAGTGCTCCTCCCTAGAGCGATCAAAGCCTACAGATCAAGGATGCTAGAGGCCCTGGCTCCATCCTCAGAATCTGATGAAACAGTGACATCATCAACACCAGAAGGCACTACACACATCTAACCTCACCTCTGACTACACAAAAGGTCCAGCTATTGCTGGAACACACGCATGCATTTGAGAGTTTAATATGCCGTGTTTCCCTTGCCATGATACTGTCAATCCTACAAAAAGATGAAGGACTTTCGTCCAGTACTTGAAAAGGTCACTAAATTCATCCAGAAAGCTGCCGTCATTTGGTAGAAGACTACATTTGCAGAGTATCTATGGAGATTACCGTTTACCTCACCCAGGAGTGTCAATCAAATATCAGCAAGTATTTGCACCAGAAATTCATTTCAGTCAGCACACGTGTGTCCATTCTATCCTGAGCCACTGAGCCCCTCTCAGGGAGGTTCTGCTAATTCACCACCAGTATGTTCCACAAAGCTGCACCCCTTGGCAAGAGTAGGGTTTACTGATCCCCCAACACCGGGGGGCAGTGAGCAGGTGTAATGTGCCCTCTTTCCATTTACATAGGCCTTGAGGGAGATCCTGCACTTGGGGTTTCCATGTCTGGGATGCAGGGATATTGATATATCCTTGATAGGGTGTCTTGTTCTGATATGATCATGTCTGTATGTCTGAGGATAGCATCTGACCTCTGTAGACTCTGTCACTCTGGACTCCGGAAGGAGGAAATGGGCTTCAAGCGGCATAGAAAGATACATGGCTCCTTGTCCTGCACAGAGGCTGGTTGCTCCTTGCTCCTTGTAGAAAATGAGCTGATGAAGAGAAAAGTGAGTCTGAAACTAAAGGCTGAGACAGAGAGTGCTGGCCATGCCAGGCTGGCTTACAGTCCTGCCCCAGCATCCTGCAGGGTTGGAAGTGGCCAGAGCTGCCATTCTCCTTGAACATGTTCCTTGAAGCGTCCCCTGAGGAACCTAAGTTGGAACTCCACACCTGGATCTAGGAGACTGTTATTTGGAGAAAACCATGTTACGTATCTGCCTCTTTTCTCTCTAGTCTTTGGAACTTCTGCTGTTGTTCCAGTCTCAGCAGAAACCAAAATGTGGAACTGGCCTGTTGCTCATGTACATCTGCCCACAACAGACGACACCACACACCCAAGATACTGTGGTCTGGTTCAAAGGCCACATCCTAATAACTGAGGATCTTCTGATACTGAGGTGGTGGGACATGACCTTCCTGTGACCCCCCCAGAGCCTCCAGGCAGCATTTGTTCCTCCCTCCTTCATGGGCAGGCAGAGACTATAAGCCCAGACTGGAGAAGTTGGTTGTCCATTTTCTTGGTGAGCCTTAGAGCCCCAAAGTGGACCGCTCAAGGAATCCCAGGGATACTTTCCCATAAACGACCACAACTGTGACCCCCTGATACCACTTCCAGGCCTAGGGCTTGTTGACTGTGTGGGACTCTTCTCACTGCTGAGGGGCAGGGACAGTGCCAATGGTGCTGCCATAAGTTCATTGCTTTAAACTAAAGTCGGTAACACATTTTTAGGCTAAACCAGTAGTTCTCAACGTTTGGGTCAGAACTCTTTTGGGGTACACATATCAGATATCTTACAGTCAGATATTATTTATAACATTATTATTTATAACAGTGGCAAAATTACAGTTATGGAGTAGCAATGCAATAATTTTGTGGTTGGAGGTCACAGCAACATCAGGAGCTATGTTAAAGGGTTTCAACATTAGGAAGATTGAGAACAACTTGGCTAAAATATATCTCTTCAATTTGTCCATTGATGCTCTAAGCCCCCAGACCTACCTCCAAATGTGGCTCTATTTACAAGGGGCTGACTAAATTAAAATGAAGTCACTAAGGTTGCCTTCACCCAATGGATGGACTTCTGAGAAGACCCAGGACATGGGCACCAAGGAGACATCACTCAAGGATATGGGGAGAAGACAGGGCACATCTGTAAAGCCACACCCGACCCTCCCACTCTAAGCCACCAGGAACGGAGGAACAAATGTCTGTTAGTGCTATGCTGTGGTCACCAAAGCAGATAAAGGCATGCAATGATGCTTCTGGGTGCATTCATGTCCAGGAACTGGGTGCATCCGTCCCTTCAAACACACAGTAGTTCCTGAGTCAGAATGTGAAGAACACAGAAATGTACACCTCATCCCGTGGCATATCAACCAATGCATGTATAATTTTTCAAAATATCTGATGAGCATATATCATTCTAGAAAGACTTATGTATGTATCTTGGAGCTGGGTGTGAAAGGTTCTGCACACACCGTGGGCATGAGGCTCAGAAGGCAAAGATCAAAGATGAAAAAGGAAGCTCAGGGGTCACACCATAGGGATGGAGTATAAGCAAGACGTGCAGACCCTTCCAGCCATCCAGGGGAGCCATGCAAAGGGCGGCATTCATTATGTTGGCTTCCTGTAGCAGGCTTGCATATTAAAAATGAAGAGTACCTGAGCAAAATCAGAGTCTGAAAAGGCCAGCTGTTTTTCTTGCTTTTATTCCTTTGCAAAGCAGCCATTGATAATCAAAACATAAACAGGGGGTGGGCCCTGTGGTTAGTACACCCTTTAAATAGAGTGAGAGGGTAGCGCCCAGCGAAGCAGCAAGAGTCCCCATGTTCTGTGGACTGACCTTTCTGTAATTGTGCATTCAGGACAAACAGACCGCAGACACAGGGCTCGGGGCTGGGGAGGTCCTCCCCCTGCCTCTCAGCAAAATGAGCCCCCCCCCCTTTTAAAGTGAAAAGGCATTATTGATCAAAGAGAAGAGTGGCTCCCTATGTAAAGAAGGCACAGCTGGTGTCACCCGGTGCCTCACTCGGGCAGCACCGGTGCCCCCTCTTATTAAAAACTGGCCAGATTGCATTCCAAGTCCAGCCTGCAAAGTTAATGATAAGCTCACACTAAAGGACCAACACGGATGCAAGCCTTGTAATACACCCTGATTACTTGCGTTTTCATTAGCGGCCAAGCAGCGGGGCTGGCCGGATGGTATTTGACACACCAACGGATGCTCCCAGGCGCTCTGCGCAAAGCAGCCTCACTTCAAAGTCTTTGCCCTGCTGTCTTGGTTTACACCTGAGCCAATTAGCTGGGGAGATCAGAAGAAGCCTGAAAATGGAGCCGAGTCCTCATTTCTGGGTTGGAGAAAGTCACTTGATCTCAGGTAAAATGATGCCAGGAGAACAATAGCAGGGAAAGTGAGAGGGGGATGGAGTCAGAGGCACTGTGTACACATGTGGAGCCCAAGATTGGCCAAGAACAGGCTGGAGCGAGGCCTGGCCCTCGCTCAGGGGGTTTGTTGGGCTTTTGTTGGCAACAAAGGGGCTAATTGAAACGAAACAGTCTGCAGTCTGTTTGTTGGCACATCAAATATGCTGTAAGATATGCTGATGCATGCTCCCCCTGAATTATTGAACATCACAGCTTCCAGAAATAAGGCAGGCAGGCAGGGCGGCAGGAGGTGCTGACATGACCACACTGCTCTTCTGAAGGCTGTCTGCCTGGGTAGTGAGGGGCACTGCAGTGCTGGGACACTTCTGGGTTCCTGTGAAATTGTGAAAGGCACCAAATTCAGGACAGAGAAGACCCAGTCTCAAGTCTCCATCCTCCCCACAGGGAGAGCCACTTAGCATAGAGCTGGTGTCAGCATTATGTGATGGGCCGAAGGCTGCTGTCTAATCTCACAAGGTCAGAGACCCATCTGCTGGGTCAATGTTTTCCAAGAATCTTCTGGAACAGTTTGGCTTAGGGACAAGTGAAGTGGAACCCTTCTGCATCAGAGCCCTCTGCCCTGGTGTCACTAAGCCACAGAAAGGCAGAAGGAGCCCCTGAGGGAAACAGCCAAGAGTGAGAAGACCTGTTGTGAGACATGTTAAAGCAATGCGTGAACATGTGCATGCTCACATTCGTGGGCCTGTGTTCCAATGTGTGCTCCATCCTGTTGCACAGATGTGTGTACAACACAGTGGGAAGAGCCCCAAGTCCCAGGGGCCAGAACATTTCTGTGGAATTAACTTCAGCAATACCCAGTTGGGCCTTGGTAGGTTAAAGTACTTTTCTCCCTTTGGTGACTTAGAATCATACTGTCCTTGTACTTTGCAAAAAGTCATCTCAGACTCTCTCCCTGACTTTGGGATCTCAAGAGATTGCTCATGTCAGGAACCAAGTGATATGATGGAGTAGTTAGAGGCCACTGTGCAAATCCAGGAGCCTCCTTGGGATCCAGGGCACAGGAGACACTTCTATACCAGAGATGCAACCACCAAGGGTGGCGGCCACCAACTGCTCTAAGCATGCCCTCCAAGTGGAAAGATGCCTAGCCGCAGGAGGCTGAGGAATTTTTCTTTGACACATGTATGAAAACATTTCTGCAGCAGGTGCCCCTTCTGAGCAATGGACCTGGTCTCCAATCTTCGCAGTGTGAAGAAGTGTGACTACAGATATAGATTCCAGCTTGCTTCTTGACAACCAGTGTCTCATGGTGGCTACCTTCCCTGAGTCTTAAGTTCTGCTGCTAGGACCAGCCCACTATGTCTTCTTGGTGGCATATGGCCTACAACTGCTTTTGTCTGGTGGCAGGGGCAAAAAGCATAGGTCCTGAAGGAATTGGTGTGCATATTGGATCTGCCTGCCAAGGTGTGTCTTTCAGGTTTGTTATAAGATGGTTTAGATAAAGACCACACATGTCCTCCTTGGCCTGTAAGGAGGAGGCTGTCATCTCAATCCACAGCTACCACAAGGAAGAGTCTAAAGAGGCTGGACAGTAAGAGAAGGACTGCTTCCCTATGTCAGTAAGGGAGGCAAGTGTGTGTGTGTGTGTGTGTGTGTGTGTGTGTGTGTGTGTGTGTGTGAGAGAGAGAGAAAGAGAGAGAGAGAGAGAGAGAGGTGGGGGTTGTCCCCATTCACAGGTATTCTCCTCAGGATAGGGCCTACAGCAGAGCTGTGCCATCCAGCAGAGATGGAGCCAGACACATAGAGATGACAAGGACTTGTCATCTGGTAGACTATAAAGGATGTCTTCCCTCCTTCTGTCGCCTCCCTGCCTCAGGCCACTATGGCCCAGTACCTGCCTTGTCCCAGAGGGATTCTGTATTAATTATGGTTTCTATTGATGAAATAAAGCGCCATGACCAAAAATCAGCTTCTGGAGGAAAAGGGTTTATTCAGCTTATACTTCCACCTCTCAGTTCATCATCATAGGAAGTCAGGACAGGAACTCAAGCAGGGCAGGGACCTGAGGGCAGGAGCTGATGCAGAGGCCACGGAGGGGTGCTGCTTACAGGCTTGTTCATCATGGAACCTAGGACCTCCAGGCCAGAAATGGCACCAGTCACAATGGACTAAGCCCTTCCCCATCAAAACAAATTAAGAAAATGCCCAGGCTGGAGAGTTGGCTCAGAGGTTAAGGCTGCTCTTCCAACGGTCCTGAGTTCAATTCCCAGCAACCACATATATCTATACAGAGATCTGGTGCCCTCTTCTAGTGTGCAGTTGTACATGCAGACAAAATACTGTATACATAATGAATATTTTAAAAAGAAAAGAAAATGCCCTTCAGGCTTCTGCACAGCCCAATTTCATAGAAGAATTTTCTCAACTGAGGCTCACTCCCTCCTTTCTGATGAGTATAGATTGTGTCAAGTTGATGTAAAACTAGCCAGGACAGACCCTTATCTTCACCTAGAGATGGACCCTTCTCCATGGGAGACTGCTGACCATTAAAAGGCTGCAGAGAGGCAGAAATACCTACTTCATGAAGCAGCCTAACCTTCTATACCCATGAACAAGGGCAAAGACTATGCAGGCACAAGGCTCCTTCTCAGCTCTCCATCATCGCTGCCCTGACTCTGCTTCCCAGGCCTCTGTGGGTGATATAGCACATGAAGTCAGACCAAAGCAGGCAGAAGGCTCTCTGAATATAGGTTAGAGGTTCAGGCATCAATTTTAATGGAGGACAGAGGGATCGCAGTCTAAGGATCCAGGCAACGAAGCCAGGCTGACACCACGCAGCACCAACCAGAGGCCTAAAACTCAGCCCTACATAAGGCCAATGGTGTCCAGAGCAGTGTGAGCACAGACATTGTAGTGAGGCTCCTAGGATTTTCACTGCCCTGTTGGTGGTCTGGCCCTGAGCCCTGGAGGCGTTGGTCTCTCTGATTGCCAATTGAGCCTGGCCTCACTCTCTGCATCCACCTTCACTGAGTTACCCAGTAACCATGCTGAACTGGAATGGTCCATTTGATTTCCCTTGTAGAGTGAGTACCCCCAGTGCCCCTCCATCTCGTTGTTTTGATAGATACAGAAACAGACAGCATTGGGTGCCAGGCCCTGTAAGTGAGACTTCCATACCAGCTTTGCTGCCTTCTTCCTCTCCAGCCTGGGAAGCTGCCTGGGATACTTGGCTGTGAACTCCTCAGTGGACTAGATGAGATGTTTGAGATAGAAGTTGAAACTCCTAAAGAACCCTAATGCAACAAGATACAATGGACAAGCCATAGAGGGGCTATAGGAAACACAGGGTCCATGAATACAGCAGGAAACAAAAACCAAGATGGGCTATGATACCTCAGAGAGAAGGTGGATAGATAGATAGATAGATAGATAGATAGATAGATAGATAGATAGATAGACAGACAGATAGAAAGAAAGAAAGATAGATGAGAGAGATGATAGATAAATTTATAGATGATAAATAGATGATAGATTGGTAAATAGAAGATAAATGTTGCCTAGATAAATTAACAGATGATATATAAATGATTGGTGTTAGGCTTATATAAATCATAGATTATAGATAGATATCAGGCATAGATATTAAGGATATGTAAGTGATAATTGAATATATAAAATATAGATGATAGGTAACTTGATAGATATGATTATAGATAGATGAAATATGGGTGATAGATTAGTTATATAGATGATAGACAGGCAGATAGATGATCAGGACATCAGAGACAAGTAGGGGTAGGTAGAGAAGAAGCTACAGAGATGAAGGATGGGTGAGGATAACTGGCCAACTAACTCCCATGGTTCCTCTGGGCTTCCTCTACACACAGGCTTCACTTGCTCCTCGGGCTAAGGGCAATGTCTCTAGACAGGCGGGAGATTAGGGAAATTAGGAGATTCTGGAAATCTCCTTACCACATGACATGAAATCTTGGGAGGAGCTTTTGGTGACAAAAGAGGTCTGCAGCCATCTCAGAGATCTCAGAGAACGTTTACCTGTGAGTATTGAGTCTGTGTCCAGGTGCCTGAAATTTTAACATATTTCTTCTAAGATTAAATCTACAATACAGGGCTGTGGTTCTCAATGCAGGGTGTGTGTCACAAGAAAGGGACAGCACTGTGCAGGGTGCAATGACCTGCCCTATGCTGGCCTTCCTGAGCCCCACTCTTCTTACCTTATGGCCTTTGTTTCCCCACTATCACTTCCACTCTTCTTAGAAGCATTCAGGTTTCTACTGGAAGCCAGGGACTCATAAGAGAGCCCCAGTTTCTGCTGTTTCTGCTGAGAGGCTTTCCCAGGTACCCATATCCACCTTGACCTCCCATCATACAGCCTGGCCACTTCCAACAGACTCCAACTCTCAGTAATACTTCTGTCTCAGTGCCTCTCGAGAAAACAAAATCAAGATCTACAAAATACGGTCATTCTCACCCCCACTTTACACCGAAACAACAAAAATTAAAATTAAAAAAAAAAAAAAACCAACAGGTACTAGAACAGTGGTTCTCACATGTCTCCACTGACCAAGCTGCAGTGTGGCCCCAGCCAGGATTGCTCACAGTACAACCACAGCCAAGTTAGTAATAGCTTCCACTTAGAGGGTTGTTAAGAGTCCAACAGGGTTAGCACAAAGCATTTGAGGCATTGAGGGAGGACATTAGGACAGGGCACAGGAGCCTGGGGGCCAATAGCACAGCATGTGGAAGACAGCTCTGAGTCGTGGATTCAAATCACACTCCTTCCTGGGGTGATCAGAATTCACCCTTGTTGGTTCTGGTTCAATTGCCAACCTGCGTGTTTCTGCGTCATCAAAGGCTTCATGCCTCTGACAGGATTCTCATTTTCGTGCCTGCTGCAATCCCAGGTACACAGAAAACACTACCCCTAAGTGAAGAGGGGCCCTGTAGGAAAGCATTCAAGAGGAATGGTTGAGCGACCTACTGGGGAGAAGATCCTTGACTTTTTTCCTTTGGCAAGGACATGTTTGTTACCATAATGAGATAATTAATCTCAGAAAGAAATCTAAAATATCATCTAAGAGCAAAAATAGGCAGCTCTGAGTGACAGCCATGCCCCCTCTCTACCTGAAAAGAGAAGACTTGAGAGCCTAAGAGCCCTACTGCGCTACTAGCTGACCATTTGTCCTCGGCCCCCACTGTCCATGTTCTCCAGATCCCATGGCACTGCTGCCGCCTCTCATAGCTGCAGATTGCAGTTCACTCTGTCTCCTGATTTGATTCTCTAAAGCAAACCAAGGACTTTTGGATTTTATTTTTGAAAAATTTGGGAATGTTTTTAGAAATAAGTGGACAAGTGGGCTGTGAAGATCTGTATGTGTGGTTATGTGTGTGTTTTGTGTACATGTGGGCTAATGCATGCATGCACTGTATTTGTCTGCAGCTGTCTGTTTTGAACATGTGCATGTGTATGCATGTGTGTGTTCGTATGTGCATGTGAAAGCGCTTGTGAGTTGCCATACATGAGTATATGAGCATGTGTGTGTGCATGAGTGTGCATGTGTGCTTATGTGAGTACTTATGTGTGCGTTTACGCATGTGTGTAAATATGTGCCAGTATGCACGTATGTGCCTGTGAGCGTGCCTGTGCACATGCTCATGTATGTCTATTGTTCCAACCAAAAGGATATCACCCTGAAAACTTAAGACAGAAATCTGGTGCCTTGACTTCAGCCAGGCCAGTTTCTTAGGATGCTCTACCTTCCATTAGCCAAGAAAGGAAAGGACTGAATCATATTGCATTTCTGCTTATGAAGAAGTGTGCTGGATCCTTCTTGGCTGTGGGGAGTCCAGGGACACTACTTGGTGCCCATCCAACAGGGGATATGATTTCTCTGAGCAGCCAGACTCTCTCACTTTCCCCAGAGTTCAGCTCTCTACCCACTCCACTTGGTCAGGGAGACCTTGACTGCCATCTCTCACCCTGTGATGCTGCCAGGCTCTGTGTTATCAACCTGTCATTGTGGCTACCACAGAATTTTGAACATTTCTTGTGTGGCCCCTGGCTCCCCCAGGAGACAGCCAGTGCTCCATGCATAGCACCATAGCTGCCTCTGACAAATGTCCCTGAGCCATTATGGGTCACAACCTTGGGAGACATCAAGCTGTGTTTGACCGGTTCAGACCTGTCTCTGACACTGTAAGTGTGCATTTAAAGAGGAAGCAGGCACCCTTCATCTGACATTGTGAAGAACTAGTTACCTAAAATTAATAATTAATATTGGACTTGCTTTATGAAAAGAATGACTTAACTTTCAAACATTGGAAAAAATACTACAATGCTTGAATGTGTGCTTTGTGAAAAGTCTGAATGTCATTTTATTATCACCATACGCTCTCAGGTGATATGTGGCTCCATAGGGCAATCCACTGTGCCCTTGAGGATTTTAATGTGATTTTAGTTGTATATATAATATACATATACACACAATGCATGCACACACAACACATACATATGCATACAGACAGACACACAGACACATATGTATGCACACACACATACATACTTCCTTTATTTTCTGTTGAAAACACAAGAAAATCACCCAGATGTCTGAAAGGGTTTTTTTCCCTACACTTTGGATTTTTAAGCTTTGAGTGAGATCTCTGATGATTTCTTTCTTTTCTTTTTCTTTTTCTTTTTCTTTTTCTTTTTCTTTTTTTTTTCTATTTCCTCCAAGTAACTCCATCTTGCCAAGGGACTTTTGTCTGTGTACATGTTCCTATGAGTATGCATGTGCATATGTGTGCATATGAGGTCCTGCAGCTGATCTCAGATGTCTTCTTTAATTGTTCTCCACCTTGTTTTAATTTAAAAGTTATTCTTAATTACTGTATTTTCCAGCATATAAGACAACTGGTCATATAAGATGACCCCCAACTTTTCCAGTTAAAATATAGAGTTTGGTATATACTTGCTATATAAGACGACCCCTCTTCCAACGCACACCCTGTGCAGCAGACTAGGGCATATGTCTATTTGCAGGAAGGGCACAGACAGCGAGGTGCTTTATTAAATGCTGGCAGATAGCCAGTGCCAGCCTATACTGCCCCTTTAAGGCATGCTCCACACTCAATCCAAAGAGAGGCAGACCTCCAAGTTGAATGGGCAGGTTCTGCTGGAGAGCCAATCCACTCTCATGCTCTCCTCCTCAAGGTACAGGAAGATGTGTGCAGCTTGCTCCTCCCTGCTTCATACTCTCCACACAGAACAGGGAATTAGCTGAGGCACCACCCACTATATATGCCAGACTTATGAAGCAAGGGGAAGCAAACTGCAGGTAAGTACCCAGCGTATAAGATGACCCTGACTTTGGCATGGATTTTTAGGGGTTAAAAAGTCGTCTTATATGCCAGAAAATACAGTATGTACATGTGGGTATGCATGTGGGTCTGTCTGTAAGAGGGCAGATGTCCTTAGAAGCCTGTGTTGGATCCACTGGAGCTAGAGTTGCAGGGGGTCATGAGCAGCCTGAGGTGAGTGCAGGGAGCAAAACCAGATGGGCAGACAAGCAGTAAGAGGCTGTAGCTCCACAGCCATAGCTCCTCACCACTTTATCCTTTGAAGCAGCGTCTCTCACTGAATCTGGAACCCACCAATTTGGCTAGACCAGCCTCTGAGCTCCAGGGATCCTCCTGTCTCCATTTCTCTGGTGCTATGACTACAGATGTAAGCTGCTATGCCTGGTGTTTTATTTGAGTATTGAGGATCCAGACTTGGGTCTTCAAGCTTACATGGAAAGCACCTCACAGGAAGCCATTTCCAAATCTGCCTAATAATCTTTAGAACCAGCAACTTCATGGCCCCCAAGGCTTCTATTAAGATGTGACCATAAGCTGAAATCCAGATATGGCTACACTCCTGTTCAGATATCCTGAGGACAGAAAAGCATATTCCATGCAAATCAACATTTAAGACATTTTCACTGCTTTATCTGATTTAATTGGAGCTTATTCAAATACTTGATTCTTTGCTCATCTTTGATATGAATGAAGTCTGTAAGAACAACAAATGTTTCCTGGGGGTCCCAATATTTTAAAGTAAGTCTACTTATTTTAAAGGAAGCCAAGTTAGGAAGATTAAAATTAAAACTTTTACATTTCTTCATTTTTATTTTGTACGTATGAGTATTTTTGCCTGCATGTATTTCTGTGTGTCATATGCA
Source organism: Acomys russatus (assembly GCF_903995435.1). Taxonomy (NCBI): domain Eukaryota; kingdom Metazoa; phylum Chordata; class Mammalia; order Rodentia; family Muridae; genus Acomys; species Acomys russatus. The sequence goes on from NC_067145.1 coordinate 31,992,620, forward strand.
CATGCCTGGTACATGTGGAGACCAGAAGAGGGCTCAGGATACCTTGAAACTGAACCTAGGGATGGTTGCATGCTACTGTGTGGGTGCTGAGAGCCAAACCTGGTCCTCCACAGAGCAGCCAATGATCTTAGCTGCAGAGGTAGTTCACCACTCCTACCAGTATTGATTCTTAATACCAAATCTTAAGAAAGAAAATATGAGTGTGGCTTCATATATCAATATTAAATATAAGAAAAGGAAGTTGCCAGTTCCGGGAACCATTTTTTTAATAAATTACGAGGAAAGAATGTGAGGCCACCTCTTCTTCAAAAGACCCATTTGCAACTGCTTCCTACCATCAAGGTCTGGAGCCTGTGGGAGCCTTGCCTGGTGCTGGAACCCTGGGATTCCTACCCAGTTCTGGAGAGCCTTCTGCGAGGTCTGGAGCTGCAGGAGCCTGCCTGGGTGCTGGAGAGCCTCCGGTGCTACTGAAAAGGCACACAATGAGCCACACATTTGAATTCTGTGTCGAAACTCCCAGAAATTTCCTGTGTGGCTCAACAATCTGTATGCCCTCCCCCCTCAAGAAATACTTAGCTCTTTATCACCCGCAAAAGCTTGCACTGAAGTGTCTACTTAAAGAGGTTTCTGAAGTGCCCGTAACCACGTGGGGTTGGAGGCAGCTGTTCAGCTACCCAGTGAAGAGCCATGCGGCCGGGCTCTTTCTTTTCCCTCTGTACCCATTGGCCCCCAGGTGATCTTGGAGAACATTACACTGTGAAGGAATAAGCTCAGGGTTTCCTTTTATTTTGATTTTTCACAGCTAATGTGAATTCAAACACTGAATGCAAGGAGAAATTAAGGGAGCAGGGGAATTATCTGGGCAATAAATTACTAAATCCCGAAAGAAAACAAAATACATTTATGCCTAGGCCTCTGACTTCTTAGGGAGATTCTCTAGTGACGCCTGGAAGTCCTGCCCAGGTCACCTGTGAGTCCTTCTACCGTGCTCCTTTTGTTCAACGGTCTAAAATCCCATGGTGCCCAATGTGCTGCCGCCCAGCTGGCTTTGAGTACCAAATGCTACCATGGAGTGGAGAAATCTGGGGACATGACTTTTTTTTTTTTTTTTTAAAGATGTTTATTTAACAATTCTATACATGTGTAATTCTTTTATGCCCTCAGTAAAACAAAACATTCTCATTTTCATTTCAGTAGGTGACACAGATGATACAAAGATTTTGTTCTTTGTTTTGTTTGTTTGTTTTTTTAATATGGTCTCTCATAGGCTGGCTACCAACTCACTATGCAACCATGAAAACCAGGACATCCTGACATTCCTACCTCCATCTTCTGAGTGCTGGGATTGTAAGCGGCAGTGCCATGCGCAGTTTTTGTGGTGCTAAAGATCAAGCCCTGGTTGTATGGAAGCTGGGCAAGTGCTGGACCATTCTTCCCAGGGCTTAGCTCCTCCTCCTCCTCCTCAGGAACACAGGATTGTCACAACCACAGGCGTCCTTGCTGTGTCCCTCTATCCAGCTGTTGGAAAGCCAGCTGATCGTGGCTCCAGAGCCTGGCTGAGGAGCCCTCCCCTTAGCTCCTCCCCTTCCCTTGTTCTGGAGAATGTCCACATGGCCAACCATGCATGCTTTCTACCAGGACTCATAATCTAGAATACAGAAGTCTGGAGACCGTTTCACCTCTGACAGTAGCAAGAGACCATCCCATCTCTAGCTTCCTCAGGAGCCTGCCTGGAAACACATCTTTGAGGAGTGCACAGAACCAGGGCCAATGCAGATATAACCCACTTGACTCCCCAGTTCCCCTCAGGAGCAGCTTCTTCTTTAACATATTATTTTCAAAATAATGAAGCAGGAATATGCATTATTGACAACATTGGCTGCTTCCCCAGTGCTCGTGTGTCTGTCACTGCAGAACAGAGTGCTCAAAAGCACACCACTGTAGTGGACGTACACATGTTTTTGTTTTGGTCCCAAGTGTGGGATATGTAATGGATGTAAACATGGTTTTGTTTTGATCCCAAGTATGGCATGGGAAACCAACTTGTGAGAGAACAGGTGATGTTTATCCAGTAGAAGACTAACCACCTTGTTCGAGGGCTTGAATTTTGCCAGCTGAAACACATCTTAGTACAGAGTCTTAGAGGATATATATATAAGCCCAAAACAGAAAAAGGGGGCTTTTCAGGTCTTGATACTGTTTGGCTGTTCATTGCTCCACTTTGATAGGCTCCTAGAGAGGACCACTCCAGAGAACGCTTCGGGGCTCAGCCTGCTGTCCAGCCAGAACTTTGGTGGAATTGCTGGTTTGATGAAATCCTGCCGACTATGCCAGGTGAATCATTCCCAGGAACTGAGTCCGGTAGATGGGTTGGAAGGGGGTGTAAGCATTAAAGAACCTCAAATAACCTCAAATAGGTTTGGAAAAGGCCGAAGCCTACATACCACTATCATTTAGTTTGCAAATTAGGAAACACCCACTCTGGCTAACTGTGGAGAAGATGGAGGCCCTAGAAGCACTGTGGTCCCTTGAAATATTCCATCAAGTTGTACTGTGAATGATGGAGCCTCCTGTGACATGAAGATACAGAACTAGCCTCCACTTCATTGCTGGAACCGGAAGCCTTTTAAATTTGCAGAAATGTATCTGTTTTGACAATGCCAAGTAAGCCCTGAGTTGGGAAAATCTTTCATATGACATTTAACTGAATACACTGTATCAGTTCTGGACCTGCATGTCTGGCTGTCCGTCCTGCTGGACGCACACTAGAAAGTTGCTCTGAGTGAGTGAGAATGGTGCGTGGTGCTGATCAGGACCCCCCACTTGTTGCAGCCTTGCTGTGAATCTGATGCTTCTTTTATCTCCCCCAACATCTCACCAAACCTCTCCTCAAACCAGGCCCTGGTAGCCTCCAGCCCACTTTCTGCTTCTATGGAGCTATCTGTTTTATCTTTATTTCCTCCTATGGCCAGCACACTTCAGTCAGTGTGAACTTCATCCATGTTCATTTTGTTGGAGCTGACTCAACAGTGCATATGTACCCCATTTTCATCTGTGGGTAGTTACTCATGGTTAGTGCATGACAGGGTTAGCACATCCCTTATTGCTATGAACACAGGTACAGACATCTCTGGGATACATTGTTTACATTTTCTTAGGATATGCACGGACAGTGAAATTGCTGGGTCATGTGACCACGGCCTTCACACTTTTTTCAACAGTAGCCGTACTCCTCCTCGGTACTCCAGCTACCCAGCATAGGGCCCCTTCTTCATATTGCTCCCCAGGTCATAGAGGAAGAGTATGCACTCAGTCCTGGTGCAACTTGATGAGCTGGGGTAGAGGATCCCCTTTTCTGAAATAGGAAAGGGGGTGTTGGGAGAAGATGGAGTGAGGGTGAGACTTAGGGGGAGGAATGAGGGAGTAGGCTACAATCAAGATGTAAAGTGAATTAATTAATTAAAGCAAATAAAAATTGGGATGTAACTGGAATTTGCTTTCGGAACATTTTCGGGCTTGGTACTTCAAATTTGGGCCAGTGTCCCACGTTTGTCACTCACATTGGCACTGCTGCTTTGCTTTGCCTCCTCCAAGGTCACAGGCAATGGAAAGTGGTAGTTGGGATGTGTTGCTTTCACCAAACTGGCAGATTCTCAGGCCGGCCGTAAGGGCTTTTCACAGAGAAGAATGAATCCCTTGGTGTTGGTGTGATCAGAAATACGCTGTCTTGGCCTTGAAGGTAAAGTCGTTGTGTCTGCTCTGACATTTATTTTTTAATACATAATTTCAGAGCTCTTTCCAGGTTCCAGATGCTACGGATAAAGCCATCGGTACAACCAAGTCATCCTCAACTCTGTTGACTTTGAACTGATGGAGACAGATGGTGAACAAAGAAAAAGTCATAAGTCCTCCTAACAGCACTGCTTAGTCACTGTTCTAATGCTGTGAAGAGACACCATGGCCAAGCAACTCTCATAAAAGAAAGCATTTCATTGGTGGCTTCTTCCAGTTTCAGAGGTTTCATTCATTATCATCATGGTGGGGAGTATGGTGGTACACAGGCAGATATGGTGCTTGGGAAAACAGGTTAGAGTTCTATATCTGGATCTGCAGGCCACAGGAAGAGAGAGACACAAGGCTTGACCTTTTGAAACCTCAAATCTTATATACTACTATGTGAGAACAAGGAAGAGGAAGAACCAGGTGGAAGAAAGGAAAAGAAGGAAAAATGAATTTAAAAGTTGGATTTTTAAAAATAAGAAACATTTTTTATATTGGGCTGGAGTCATGGCCAGGCCATGAAGGTGGCAGAGTCAATCAATGCCCTTTCAAACAAGTATAAACTGTTGATGTGCCCGAGATTTGTGGTGTAAATTCCTTTAGAGAAAAACACGAATTGAGACAAAGATCTTGTTTGCAGAAGATGGAGGAAAATGAAACTCTTTTACTAGGAGACAATGCAAGCACAGGGAGAGCCAAGTCTCCCCAGGGCTGCTAGGTAGGACACAGTGCTGCGTCACTGTCCTCCTCTCTGCCGCAGACTACCTGAAAACTCCAAAAAGCTAATAAGCAAACAGAAAGCCAATCAGAGGACACTGTAGACAGAATGCCCAAAGAAGAACAGAAGCCGGCGGCTAAATCACCCTGATCCGAGCACATGCCTCCTAAAGGCCAGAGGTCAATCTGGACACCCACCTGCCTGGGGCTGTACACAGATGCTCCACACCTGCACTGTCAGAGGAGGCCAGTGATAAATCTAGTCACCCACCTGCCTGGGGATGTGCAGAGGTGCTCCACACCTGCACTGTCAGAGGAGGCCAGTGGTCAGTCTGGGCACCCACCTGCCTGGGGCTGTACACAGATGCTCCACACCTGCACTGTCAGAGGAGGAAGAGTGGCAAGACCAGATTCCTATCACCATGAGCAAGGCATGGCCACCAAAGCCTGGGTGCCACGTAGACTGTGAGCTGCTTCACACTCATCAACCCCGGAGATTAGGACAGCACCATGTGTCAAAGGTGCACAGGACAAGCCATGGCATGGAGCCTTGGCACGTGTCCGATGACTGAAAAGTGAGCTGGACCTGGAGCCCCACAGCAGTGTGCAGAAATAATGGGGTTATAGTCCTGACTAGCACAAGACACTGAGAACCCAGAAGATCACAGACCGGACAAGACAGACAGTTGCCTAGTGTTGATATTCATGTGTTGGATCTTCTGGAATGAGCAATGTGAACACGCTTTCAACAAAAGAAGATGCAAAAATAACCAAGAAGAAACTTTACCATTGAGACTAAAGTGACCAGAGAAAAACTTGATAACAGCAAGAGGGCAGAGAATAGAATCTGAAAACCTGAAGACAGGATAATAGAAATCTTCCAGTGTGAATATGGGCTGGGAAACAGTTATCAGAGACCTGTGGGACTGTAGCTATTACTCAGGTCACTGGACTCAAAACACACACACACACACACACACACACACACACACACACACACACACACACACACACACACACACACAAAAAAAAAAAAAAAAAAAAAAAACAGGGAGAGAAATAAAGGGTTGAAACACATCTAAGGCAAGAATCTACAAGTCGATGAAGCTGAACAGAGTTTCCCCAGAATATAATTCCCAACAAAATAGAGCCCCTAAAGATATATGCCAGGGCATGTGTAGATAAACTTCTATAAGCTAAAGATACTGAGAAGTCTCAGAGGAGGTGAAAGAAAATACTTCCCTATGACAGGAGATGATTCTCCAACCGAAGCCTGGAAGACAGGAGGAAAGGTGCCATTTTCAAGTGCTGAGCTCAATGCTCCATCTGTTCAGAATCTCTACTGGAGGATGGCATTCTTGAAGAAGGATGGTTTTGTCAGAACATGCTCATCCGAGGGAAAGCATTGAAATGCAAGGAGAGAAAAAAAATAAAAGAATGACTTTAAAATGGAGGAGGGATATCAGAAAAGAAAGCCCTGGGGTCAAGTGTTTCCTCACTTCCTGGCTTTCTCAAATGGTGCCCATGGTAGGACAAGCAACTCTAACTCTGTTTAGTTTTATTTTGAACATAATAGAAGTAATGTCACCAAATAGCAAAGCACTCAGCATACAACACCCATCAACGACATCAAACCACCAAGTCCACCTCACTTTCCAGGCTGACCCTGGGGGTCTATCACACAACCATGAGGTAGGGACAGGAAGGTGACCAACACACTCCTCAAATGGAGGTATAGTCTTCAAAGGCAACCCAGGATCCAGGCAAGGTTACTCTGTAGGGCAGGTATTAGATAGCAGCATCCTGGCTCTCTAGCAGTGACCCTTGGGCAGTTACCCGAGAAATCAAGTGAATAAGATGCCCTCCTTTCCATTGAAGTTGGGGACTGTTCTGGATGCTCCACCTAGAAGTTTTTCACATTTGCCAGTGTGGTCAAGGGAGACAGACATGTCGCCACACAGAAGGGCATCTAAGTACTCTGAGTTGCTGTTAATGTGTGTGATTACCTGAACTAAGAATACATCTGTGCTCTGTGGCTTTAGAGGTTAAACAGGAGTCAGAGCTGTAGAGATTGGTAAACAATTAAATGCAGTTGTGGATCCATGGACTAAAATTGTAGCAAGATCCATGGGCAGCATGGCAGACCCTCGTCACCGCTCCAGCTTCCCCTCCACCCACCTATAACCGAGAAGACTTCCCTTCCCTCCAACTCTGGTCCCTTTGCTCTGAATATTTTTAAGCACCGTGGTTATAATTTAGCTTTTCTGAAAACCCAAGTCTAAATTAATTATAGTTCTGCTAAAGGGGGAAAAAGATATTAGATGGCCAAGCTGAAGTAAAACGAGTCAACTTTTTCTCTCCTTATTAGATTTTAATGGTATTATTATAATAATTAAGCTTTTCATTAATTTCTTCATGCTTATTGAGTTACAGTTCCCTGCAGATTTGAATCATATTTAACATGTAATTATGGCAGTCCATTTTTAGAAGGAAATGTGGATGTGGATTGTGGAGTCACCAGGGTTCTGAGGTAAGAGAGCTAGGTAACTGGGCATGGTGGCACACCTGTCACCCCAGAACTTGGGAGACTGGCATAAGATGATTAAGAGCTCAAGGCTAGCTTGAACTACATGTCCAGATACTGTCAACAGTGTCACGAAAAAAAAAAAAGAAGGAAAGGAAGGGAGGAAGGAGGGAGGGATGGAGGAAAGAAAGAAAGAAGAATTGCTTTCTGCAGTAACTCAGTGTGACCTCAGCATTGCACATATACGTATGTCAGGCAGAGAGAAATCAAGAGGTCAGTGTCCTTCAGGTTTGGGGGCTGTTGGGAAGTCACTAGTTCCTGCAGAGACTTGTTATGCTATGGTCACATCTACCTAGGGAACATTATTTGTCCCTGGTTCATCTCTTGAGCAGCCCATGATAACCTGCTACTCTACTCTGAGTTCAGGCTGTTTGTGGTACTATGCTCTCAACACACACACACACACACACACACACACACACACACACACACACTCACTCACACACATACACACATATATATTCATACACACATACACACATACACACATATACACACTCACACACATACACACACATATATATATTCATACACACATGCATACACACACTCACACACATATACACACAAACTCACACATACACACACATATACATGCTCACACACACACACAAACTCACACACATACACACACTCACACATACACACACAAACACACACACATACACATACTCACACACATACACACATATATATTCATACATGCATACACACATGCATACACATATACACACATATACACATTCACACACATACACACACATATATATATTCATACACACATGCATACACACTCACACACATATACACACAAACACACATACACACACATATACATGCTCACACACACACACACAAACTCACACGCACATACACACACTTACACATACACACACACTCACACATACCACCCCACACAATCAGGCACAGTACCACTGACCAAAGTTGCATACTCCAGCCTGGACTCAAAATTCTGCATCTTGCCCTTTTTTCCTCTAGACGGTGGGGCTCATAACCTGTCAGAGACTATGAGGTCATGCATGGTTCTCACCATCAAATCCTTCCTCCATCATCTTTCCTTTGTACATGGAAGCAGATGCCTGAGACGCTAGGTGAACCAAGATCCTGGGTCTTCAAGCCAATGCCATGAGCCAGGACCCGGATGAGACCAGCACATGATGCCAGGATGCCACTGCTACCTCTTGTTCCCCAAGCCCTATGGGAAGCTGCCGGGGGCCTTGGACAACAGTTCTGTGACTCCCTTTTAAACTGAACCTCAGAAAGTTTAGCAGAAGGTTAGCTTGCAGGGATAGGGAACTTGAATGCCACTCAGCTCATGCACCTTGCCAAGAGGACCCTGGCAAATGTCCCCACATTCCTATGCTGGCATCATCCCCGATGTGCCTGGGTCTGCTTTACAGCTAGAGCAGATGGCACTAAGATGGTCGTCCATGTGACTATTGCTGAGTCCAGACTCACTACTGTGTGGTGTTCTCATGTAAGTGGTCTTCCTTCTTGTTTGTCCCGAGGGTCACAGTGGCTTCCTGTGATGATTTTGATGTCATAACCACTCTGAGGATGTGACCTGCATGAATGTCTCTCTGACCACAGGCATGCTCAGAGCAGCAGTTTGCCCAGAGGTAGGAAGAGGTGGCATTTGAAGTCTAGTGTCCAGATAAGAATCTCTTCATGGAGTCAGACAACTCACTTGGTTTGAGAAAGCCAAGTAAATAAAAGAAGACCAGGAAATTCCACAGGGCCCCTGGACCACCAACTTCACCTGTGGTGCCTCCTCCTGCATGGTAGACAGCAGTTTTACCCCAGAAGGGCAATGCAGAGTTCTAACCACTGTCACCCAGTTGAATGCATTGGAAAGGAGGCTCTGGTTGTCCAGTTTGCTTCACAGTGACACTTCATTATTCTCCTAGGTGTATCCTGGACACTAATGTCCCCAGGCCTTTGGATATAGCCAGGAGAGGCAGAGGGTCACCCTGAGTCACAGGCCCTACAAGGCAGAAGTGCTGCTTGAATACAGATTTAGTGTGGACAGGAGAAAGAAAGGCAAATGAGGTGAGCCCTTAAATATTACCATATAAATGAAGACAGCCTGGGAGATGGCGAGATGCTTCAAACTGCTTCTTTTCTACAGAACAGCGTGCAAGCTGTGGTAGTAATCAGACAACCACCTGCTCAGGCCCACAGCGCCTTACTTTGAAAGCTATGTGGCATCTCCAAGCATACCATACAGAAGGCCTGGGCACGTAAGAAGTGTCCTGCCCCGCCCCCCATATGGATGGAGTGCACACATTTGCATTATTGTGTTAAAAAGTCCTGAGACAATTATGCAATGTATGAGTTGACATTTAAAGTGCAACAGCTTCCATGTAGACTCAGCCAGCATTTGTTCCTGCAGGGAGGGGAGAGCCAGCCATGCGCCTTCCACTTCACTCCTCCTCTGGAATAAATAAAAACCATGAGCCTTTGTGATCTGGGCTCCTTCCCGCATTAACAGTGAGGCACGAGGCATGCAGGGCTGAGATCTCTGTGACCTTGTTAACAAAACCAGGTCCTTTGGCAGATCAGATCAAGAGGAGTGCTTCCTCCTCCACCGAGTTAGGGTGTTTTTGGTAGCTACATTGACAAGTCATTGAAATGAGGCTTACGATGTCACCAGGCTACTTCTCTGACTCCCCTGGCATCCCTCCTGGGATGAGCTGGAGGTACAGTACAAACAGGGCCCAGGGATGCCTCATCCAACGTCAAGAGATTCTATGTATTTCCCTCCTGCCTTGCCCTGTACCTGGGCTGATTCCTGAAGCTTTGACATAAGCAGATATAGAAAGACCAGTTGTGGGCCTCCACAGTTGCTGCTGCGGTCTAGGCCCAGTTCCCAAGGTTTTTCTTCCTCCGTGTTGCCACTGAAAATGGTTGTCATCCCTCAACTGTGACATTTAAAGTCCAGAAAGGCAAAAGACAGTCACCCAGGGGACAGTTGCCTACCAGGGTGTTGGTTTCTGAGCTCAGCCCACTACCTTGAGCACATAGCAATGGCCTTCATGCCAAATCTGACAGGCAAGGCTTCATCCAGCATGGAACAGACTCTGTTTGGTTCAGGAGGCCTCCCTGCCGAGCAGGCTCTTTGCACCTGATAGACCTGGAGGCAGACAGACCTACAGTTGCACTGACCACGATCAGCTGCTTTGCTTTGAGTGTGCTTCCTGAACAGCAAGATACATGGGCCCATGTGACCTGGGTGTGACATCATCCCAACTATGTCAGAGCACTCAGGACAGAAATAGCACTGTTTTCTTAGTATTTTCCATCTGTGGCCAGTGGAATCTACACGTGCAGAAATGACAGGAATGGAGGCTGATTATTCCTAGGAAACACAGGGCTGGAGGCCAGCTTGTGTTCTCTCTGGCCCACACAACTGCAGGTACCCACAGTCCACCTTGTGTGCAGCCGCCATGCATGTGGGTGGGGGTGGCTGCCCATAGTAAGGTTGTCTGCATATCCAGAAGCCCCCACCAATGCTCTGCCTTCTTGGCTTCTTGAATTTCCCCCACCATGCAGAGAAGGGAATGAGAAGGTGTGGCCGTGGGAGGCATTTCTGCTGTAACCCCCAGGCCCCACATCCCGGACCCTTGCTAGGCTGGGTGGTCTGGTGTTCTTGACCCTCTAGCCAAGAAGCAGACCCACAATCCTCACCAGATGGTCCCCACCCATCCGCAACCCAAGCAGTCTCTCCAAAAGAGCAAATTTCATCCCATAAACAGCACTGTGGCCTCATTCAGCTCTCTAAACTCCAGTGTGACACTATATTCAGACATTCTGGTATGGACACCCAAAGGGACCTGGTCACCCTCCCAAGAACACTAGACAGGTTGGTCACCCTGCCCTCTACTCCACTGGCCATCTTCCTGGGATTTTTGTTTTTTGTTGTTGTTAATGCCTGGCACATAAATAAATAAATTCAGGGCAACAGACCAAGGTTTCCTATGTTCTCCTGAGGTGTTTAGGAACCAAGAAAAACTTAAGATAGGCTTAGTGAAAATTGTCATCACATCAGGTTGGTCTGAGAAGGACAGGGACTGTGTGAAAGGGTAGATGGTGGCTAGCCTCACCACCCTAAGTCAAATGTGGCCCAACACTGCCTCCATGTGTCACAGCCTCAGGATATAAACAACGGAATTCTAACTTCAAAGTATGTGCTTGGGATAAACAGTTAAGTTCCTGCCATTCGCAGGAGTCCAGTACCAGCCAGTTGGAGATGGGACAGGCCATGGGAGCTGATCACATCTAAACCAGTCACAGCCGCCACGTTCCAGCCAGTCACAGTAGTGATCTCCAGCCAGCCACAGGTGGGGGTGAATCACTCTGAGCTAACCAGCCAGCCAGCTAACTACAAGGCTCAAGAGTATACCATCCACTGGATGTGATGGGTGGCACTCTCTGGACCTTGCTCTGTACTTAGGGCTGCTCAATTAATGAATTTGATTCAGATAAATTCTAGTGCTTAATTTACCTGGAGTTGTCTTTTTGTGACAATCTGGTGACTTCCATAATTAAGCCTCTGCCCTCATTGGTGGTGGGGAGTTTTCTAAGGCTAGCTGTGGAAGGCTATACATAGCAGTCTTCGTGCTTGGAAGACAGGCATTCAAGGAATATGTGAAACATATTGCCTGATCATTTCTTCTTTGCTGGTTCTGGGATGAGGCAAAATAGTAAAGGGCAGGGTAGGTATCAAAGTGGCTGGAAGGCTCTGTCTCATGCTGGTGGTATTTTAGCGTGGCCACGGTTTCTAAGCTCTGTCTACAGCAAAGTTCCCATAGATCGGTTGTCCCAAGAAACGCCTCCTAGTGTCACCAAAAGCTAGCTGCTGACTCTGCACCTGCACAGCTGCTCTTTTCCTGTAATTCTGCAGAAATGCTGCTTAATAAACATTCATGAGATCTCTGAAGCAGCCACCCATCTTTCAGAAAGATGTACTGGCAGTGATGGCTCCAGAAACACATTCTACCTGAGTGGTCCTGGACAGATGGATGAGCCTTCCTCCAACCGACATACTATTTGTGCAGAGTTTGCTTGGCATGGCTAAGCTGCTCACATCAATATCTTATGAAAGAAAAAACAGCAGTTTCAAGCACTGTGGACAGACACATGTCATCCATACCTACAGTTTCTTTTTCCTAGTGAACTGAGAGAAGTCAGCTCTCCAAAGTGCAGGCCATCCCCTCCACAAGCAGAGAGTGATGCCTTTCTTGAATCTCTTCCAAAGATTGCCCGCCCTGCAGCCAGTACATACTCTCTCAGGGTATTTGGTTGTCTTTGGCAAACTGTCACTGGTATAGGCTGTGGAGGCTGCTCAGCGGGTTTGAAGAGTAAACACAAATGAATATTGTTCTTGACAAGCTAAGAACATGTCCCTCTCTTGTATCAGCAGTAAGCATGGATCCTTCTGAGCCTCTCTGTGGCCTTCTTCATTTTTAATGACCATTCCTGAAAAAAAACAGGAAGAGCATGATGTCACCTGTCATAGTTCATCCTGGGCAGACAGGGGCTGGTGGCTACTCAGAAGGCCCCAATGCCCATGGGCTCAAGGAGGAGGACAACCCTCTTCTCAGCATGCCAGCTACTTCTCCTTCATGGATGCCCAAGCTGGGAGACCCCTGTCTTTATCTGTGAGTGGAAAAGACAATCGGATGAAACCATCAGTGGCCTTTGAACACATTTCTATCTTGTAGCACCATGTCATAGCCATTCTAGACACAAGGATATGTGTCAGCAGCCCCATGGTGATCTGAAGAGGGGCATCTTTCCCTGCTAGGTCTTTAGAACACGCATGGCACAGAATGCTTCCGACCCCAGAACTGTCCCACTGGGTGAGGTAAGGCAGCTACAGACAGGTGCAGCCTCTGACATGCTGGCTGTCTCCCTGTCACAAGGTTTTAGCTCTGCATGGTATAAGAATTCAACAGGTGCCTTAGTAACATCTTGAGGCATAACCTACACCTCCAAACAGAACCCTCTAACTTCCTCAGGTGAAGGCACAACAAGATAAGAGGGGTCAGCCACACAAGAGGTCCAAACTATAAAGTAAGATAACTCTCTGGAAGGAATTTTTTTTAACTAACTAAAGAAAATCACTTAAAAATAAACATTTTTATCATATAGGACTTATTTGTTCAAAACCCAAACTGTAGTTAGTGTCCCATTATGAGGACAATATGTTGGGGGAGGAAGTGAAACAAACTTGATATAAATTAAATTAATAACTGAATATCAAGTATAATCTTTGCTCCCTTGGGATTCTCTGAATTTTTTTTCCTTAAAGTACTGCCCAAGTGTACAGGTATGTATAATTTTCATTTTTGCAAAAAATATTAATGGCAAAAATATTTAACCAATCACACAAAAGAGTAACAAATTGCTGTGTGAGTAGTGGAGAGGCTGAAAGGACATAGCCCCTGGAGGGAAGTGTGTAATAGGCTTCAGAATACAAGTAATGGGCTCCCCCTGTGACCAGATCTTTAGCCAAGCTGATGAGTCCAGAAAGGAAAACCTGCAGTCAAATGAGACCTGCAAGAGAATATCTACACAGCTGGGTCTCAACAACCCCAAAGCAGAAGTGACACAGATTAGATCCAATGGCTAGATACTACAGCACACTGGGGAGGGAAGAACACAGGTGTCACTCAGGGTGGACTCAGTACAGCCCAGCAGCAGGGGTGCACCTGCCACTCATTCAGAATGTCCACAGGACATTCAGAATATGATGCACAAGGCAGGATGAGGCAGTAAGGGCCAGGGTGTGCTCTGAATGGCACAGGTCAGTCTCTTCCATGGACTGAGACAGGAACTACTTGTGTAGATAAGATGCTCTGACCAAATACACACAGGCACATGTGCCCAAGCTAACCACATGTGTATATTTACCTGTGCATGCAAACGCACATATGCATACACACACGTTGCATGCTACATGCACACATGTGTACAAGAGCAAACACAGTGATAGAGGCGATTTCTGCCAAGCCTGACAACCTGAGTTCAATCCTGGGACTCATAGGGTAGAAGAAGAGAAACAACCTCCACAAAGTGTCATCTGACCTCCAACATATGTGCCATGACACATGTGTACTACCCTTCCCAACATAAAACAAATTACATGATGCAGTAAAAATAAAAAAGAAAAGCATATGCTGTAAACACACAGAAGTGCAGTAAACCGGTGATAACTAAAAACCGGTGTGGGTTGTTGAAATTGTAGATCGAGTTACACTTTCTGGACATGACATTTTCTGTTATGATGTCACCACCGGGGACCCTGTGGGAGGCAGTGAGAAGGCCTACTAATTTAAAACTATATTATAATCTATTGTTACTCAAAGCATTTATTTTTTTTTATTTCTTGCAGACAGTGCACACATATTGTCCAGAATGAAAACACGTGCACAGATGTGGTGGATGCCATACCTATGCATCTGTGCCACTATCTCCCTGAGTAGTTTGCCTAGAGGAAGAGCGGTGATGGAGTGCTTCAGAGAAAGCCAGCATAGGCATGGCTTCCCATGGGCTCGCTTCTCAGTCCCTACAGTTCCACATCTGTCAGAGCAGGTGAGTCGCATGAATAAGAACAGATTTAGGTGGAGGCAAGTCCCAACACTGAACCCCAGGGCCTTCAGCACCTGATCACCTGGCCACTCTTCAGCTGCCCTCATTCCACACTTTTCTATTGGTCCTGAGCTGCCAGCACGTTCCACACCCTTTGTGGTATTGGAAACATACATCTAAACCTAGCTCTTTTTTTTTTTTTTCACCAGAGCTGAGAACTGAACCCAGGGCCTTGCACTTGCTAGGCAAGCACTCTACCCCTGAGCTAAATCCCCAACCCCTAAGCCTAGCTCTTAAAACTGCCTGTGAAGCATAGAACCATCCTGGGCTTGGAGACAGAGTCTCGACTGTGGTGCTGGGTGAATGTGGTGTTGGATGGGGCTCTGGATTCCTCTCTTTACCTCAGTGAAGCGATATCGTTTCTATCTTGCTCAAGACGTCTCAACCCAAACCCGTATGCTTACTGGATCACCTCGGCTCTTTCTTCTAGTTGAGGTATCTCTGAAGACACTGCTGACTCTGCTCCTCAGTAAGCAAAGGATCCACAGGTCAGCCCTGTAGGTGTCTCCCGCTGGGAAGCTCCCTTCTTTGGCCTTCCATCTCTGTGTGGCTTCCTCCAAACTCCAGGTGATGACATCGCTTGCTGGGATCTGACACAGTCACTTCCCTTGTAGTAGGTGTGGGGCCCCCAAATTGCCATTATCCTGAGATGGCCAGTGCTATTGTCCTTACTGAGATCCTAGTCAAGGTCCACATGACCAGGAGCCCTCCCCAGTGGCTTCCGGAGTCATAGGATGGAAGGAGTGGGCAGTGTGGACATCCCTCAGCATGGTCCTCTTACACAGGGCATTTGATTCCCTGTCGATTCCCTCTGGATATAAACTATCTGGATGTGTCACAACAGGCACTTCCATGGCCATCCTGCACTTGCTGTCAGCCAGCCCCTTAGCCCAGGGCTCAGTCACAGGAGTATATGCACTGCCCCACACTGCCCTCTCTGGTGGGACCTAACCAGACTGGGGTTGTAGGGAACATAACATCTTGAGACATCATTGCTGTGTCCTGATCCAGATATGCAGAGGGGCTTTGGGCGCTGTGACTCTCCTGTTGTTCTGCCACAGAGTAGTTAACACTGTGATAATATCACACACACACACACACACACACACACACACACACACACACACACACACACACACCACCACCACCACCACCACACCATACCACACCACACAGTAAGGAAGGTAAAATAAATGAGGTGGGCACTGGGCATAGTCGGCTTTAGGAGGGAATAAAGGCCATCAATTCAGCAAAGTCAAAGGTCAGTTAGGAGACCTTCCAAATCCCAGGTCCTCTCTCTCAACATACTGCATGTCCAATTCTGTCTTTCTGTGTAAATTACAAACCAAAGCCAAAGAATGATGTGCTTGGCGTGTCAGGACAGTAAACTATCTGTGACTCCCTGGTAAAAGCATAGGGCCTCTGAGCTGTCAGTGTTTATGTCACTACCCCCCACAGCAAAGACGAGGAGGAGGAGGAGGAGAAGGAGGAGGAGGAGGAGGAGGAGGAGGAGGAAATTAACAACCTTGAGACTAGAGAACAGGCCACAGGATTAATCTAGAATTAAGCAAAATGAACTTCAGTGTAGAGAGAACTCCTCACCCACACGGCAGGGGAAGGAACACCAAAGACAAACAAATTGATGATTGGGATCAAGTAGACAGCTACTGTCTGCCAAGGTTGCTTATTGCATCTCAATATCAAGCATATCCAGAGAAGAAACACAACAGAAACCAAGTCTGCAGTGAGCTGAGGACAGGAAGCTTGCAGAGAGTTCATTGTCAACACAGGAGATGGTCCAGACTGTGTTCTGGATGTATCATACTGAACCATCCCCACAGCTCCTGGGCAGAATAAGCCAGCCAGACACTATCTCCATAACAGCCCTGCTGGCCTTTAGTGTGTCTGATGCCACCATACCCTCAGGGGCAGCCACCATACTACACACAACCCTGTGCATCTGCTCTGCATGAAGGAGTGCCCTTGTGCTGTCACATAGGGCTGCATCAGCTGGCTTAGCTTATGTCTCGCTTTCTTCATGGAAGGAGGAACATCTCAGGCACATGTTAGGGCACTGGAGACCCCTGAACCCCTGGAGTATCAATGTCATATTACCTGCCGCAAACAGTGAGGCTGTTGCTCAGCTGTCCAGTAGCACCTCCCACAAGGAGATCCTCATGTTATCCTCTGCAGTATGTGCATCAGGTGTGCCTGTGTCACACCATCTACTCAAGGAGATATATGCATCTTTTCTGGTATTCTGTGGTGAGAATATGAGTGATTTGAACCACATATTATTTCATGATTATACTCTAAGGGCACTTGCTTCTCTCCTGGCTTCCTGTAGTGGAAGAAAACATTCATGGTTTTGGGTAACACATCACCATATTAGCCATGAACTCCTATTAGCTGAAGCATTACTCTGTGGTTAATACATACAAGGATGCTGAACCAAGCCCCCCATGTTGACTACAGTTTGTTCATCTGCCATACACTCACCCAGTTTCCCCCCATCCATTTACTTATCCATCTATCCATCCATGCATCCACTCATCCATACTTTCTTCTATCCATCTACTCATCCACCTTGCCATCCAGATGCCCTTCCTTCCTTCTGTCCATCTACGTACTCATCCACCCACTGGCTCACCCATCCACTCTTGCCTTTCTACCTATTGCTCTCTCTATCCATTTGCCCATACCTTCCAATCCACATATCAACCTGTCCAGTCAACCACTCACTATTCTAGCCACCCATCCACCCATCCTTCCCTCCACTCATCCATCCATTGGACCGCTCACACTTGCCCCTCTCACTCAGGAAGTTCTACAGAATTATTGATTGATCTGAGACATGTCAGTGTCTGTCCTCCAGATGGAGAGTGGTACCTTGCACCCAGTAGACACTCCTAGCTTCTGTGTGTCCAGACATAAGGAATAAATCCCATGTTCTTACCCACGAGCATAGAGGGGTCTGTGCCTCCAAGGGCATGGGAAGTCCAGGGCTCTTGGGCACAGAATTCAAGGACAGAGTAAAAAAGCATGCATCTGTTTCACAGTACAGGCATGGTCTTGCAGGTACAACAGCATGGAGGGCCACAGGAGTCTGCCTGTTGACCCTGAATGAACACACGGAGTCCCCAAGCGCATCTTGCACCCAGCGCCTTTGTGTGTAATGAGATGCAGACAAGCAGTGACATGACTCTTGACCTCTCAATAATGAATGTGATGATGTTCCCTGTTACTTCTGCCCGTGAGGTTAAATGAGACTCTAAATAAACAAATAAACAAATAACCCTCCATAGAGGTCAATTACTTCACAGCTCTACTGAATTTTGCAGGGACATGAAGCCGGAAGCAACCACCAGAGAGTCTCCGCAAATAGCCAAGATACATGCTGGGCTCGGCCGAGGCTCCTGCTGCACTTAGTTGGCCCCAAACATGTGGCCCCATGTGTGATCTCCGCCTCAACATGTGTGATTCTTCTCTGAAGGACAGGTTCTGGTCATTTTTGGGGACAGCAGGAAGGAGGCCCAGTGTGTAATCTAATTGCTTCTCCTCCACCCTCAGGTCTGCATATTATATTATATTGAAAAGTAATTATGCAGGGAAAGTAAAATGTCAGTGGTGCTGTCTGGCAAGCCGCGGCACAGATGTGAATTATTCTCTTCCCTGCGTCTTGCAGACATCTCTATACCTCTCTCGTCACACACCACGGTGTGTGCTCATGGGCCCGAGTATTTATGCACACGAGATGAGATTTTCAGGGTTTTTTTTCCTTTCCTTTCTCCTTGCAGCATCAAGATCCCAAGCTGAGTGGCCTCGTTGGCAATGATTGATCACCCAATATCTAATTAAACCTGATCCAATCACTTATTATGCAGAGTGGAACAAACAAACTGAAGGCAACTGTCAGCCTGGTGATTGATGATACGGCCAACCCGGCTTTTGTGGCTCCTAATGTCCCGACGCTTGTTACAACCAGGCAGAGCCACCACGCTGGACCAAGCGCCTGTCACACACACACACCCCAACTGAACTTTAAGATGTCTGCTGGATGGGAGAGGCGTGGGGAGCTTGGATGGTAGTGAGGAGGGGTGAGGTTTTGTTGGCCTGAGCCCTATAATGGGGTCAACACCCCCGAATAGGGACCCCAAGCAATCACCAGTTGGGAGGGGTTCAAGACTGGCAGGTATGAAGGTGGGTGTGTCCATGTGTCTGTGTGGAGCATTATTGTGAGAAACAAGTGTGTCAACTGAGTTGTGTGCCCTGTGAACCCACGTGTGCACCCAGAAGCTGCAGGGGCCAGCTGTGCCAGCTGTGCCAGCAGATGACCCTCAGGGAGAGGGACAAATAAGACGTTAAAGTAACCCTAGTGGGGTTAAATTCCTTTTCTATTGTCTGCCAGGCAGGATTCTCTTAGCAACACTCATTTATAAATTTTTCAGTTTTAATGATTTAATTATTTAAAATGCAAATAGGTTCAAGAAGAAAGCCGAGAAAGTACAGATTCCCTGGTGAAGGCCTCTGAGGGGTGTGGGCTTCACGCCTGTTCTACTCTGCCATGTTTCTCAGCTGTCCTGAGACCCAAGGTCCCTTGGTATCAGTGGGGTCCTACCGGAGTATGATCAGCTTGGATGGGTGGGGGAGAGACACAGGATAGGTGCCCAGGATCAAGACACACAAGCTAGGAGACTGAATGCATATGAAATGAGTTCCATGTTGTAAACCAGAGGAGTCTTGGACCCTCTGTGTTTAACAGGGCTCTTTGTCCCATCTACACATGATGATCAGAATGGAGGTCTGCAGACACACGCGGTAAGACGGTCCTTCTCTCAGAGCTGCCTCTGGGGGAACGTGGAGCTGTGTGACTCAACACCAAACAGTGGGGATTGTCCTTAGACCAGAGATAAGCTTGGTGCTGAGTGGGCTTCAGGCACAGCCTCTTGCTGCCTGCCTGGATAGCCATCTTTTTAACCCTTCTGATCTCAGAGTTGGGTGGAGCCTAAGAGACATCGGCCAGCTCTGTCTCACCAGAGGCAGCTTGGAAAAGGACAGTTAGAGTCACCCAGAGGTGTTAGCTTCCCTGCCATCTGTTCCCCAGCCCAGTTTTCTTTCCCCACATTAAGGTCATGGAGGAATAGGGGGTGGGGAGGAACAGGGACTCCCAGGCCTGCTCAGCACACCTGGGAGACTGATTCTGTCTCCCTGCGCATTTGATTCTAGTGCCACCTGCTCAGTCCACTGAAACAAATGTGAAGAGATTGCAGTTGTGTTTCTTCTGGAAAGAATTGGTGTTTGTTTGAGTGTTTTTGTTGGTTGGTTGTTTGTTTGCCAAACTGTAAGTGGCCCTGTGGCGATGCTGTCAGTGTACCCAGGGCCTTCTTGGACCACACCAGGGTGCTGGCTTATCCTTGTGACTCCTCAGAATAGAAAACGCCTGACTCCAGCACCAGCCACCCGATGCACACCCTGACTTCTTGCATTTGGGCCATGCTCATTCTCTCTCAAGCGGTTACTTCACCTGTGAAATGGATCCATTTACCCAGCACCAAATGGAGAGGAGATGCTGTGAGCAGAGACGCTCCGCTCAGGGGTGCGTTCGAGGTGAGGGAGGTTGTGCCCTTGAGGAGAGCATGGTAGAGGCGGAGCTGCAGATCCAGTTCCAAACCGTGACAACAGACATTTGCCTGAGCATGCGGAAGGCACTACCTTGTGCAGCCAGTGTGTCTCATATCACCCTCCTCTGAAATGGGAGACTGGCCTCAAAGTTCTTTCTGTTGAATGGTGGAGTGACACACTCTGCGTAGCAAACTGCTGTGGCTGTCCCCTGGCCGTGTTTGGCACCACTAAGTGGATTACAGCATACAGTTAACTCCTTCCAGAAGCCTCATATTTTCCCCTCCACCAGCCCTTTCCCTGTCATGGGACCCCACTTCCCAGGCTTGGGGCTTAAACTCCTGATCTAGGTTTGATATAATCTATGCAGATTCTACATAATGCTCACTTTATAATTTCTTTTATTGTTTTGAGATTATATTATAATTACGTCATTTCCCCCTTCCCTTCCCTTTTATCTTCCAACCCCTCCCATATACCTTCCTTGCTCTTTTCTTGTATTCATTGCCTCTTTAAATCTCTCTCACTCTCTCTTCTCTCTTCTCTCTTCTCTCTCTCTCTCTCTCTCTCTCTCTCTCTCTCTCTCTCTCTCTCTCTCTGCCTCTCTCTCTCCCTGTGTGTGTGTGTGTGTGTGTGTATGTGTGTGTGTGTATTTCTAAATATATAACTATAACCTGCTCTGTATTTTGTTACTTGTGTAAGTTTTCATGGGTTAATCACTTAGTATTGGGTAACCAATTGGTGTGCTCTTCCTGGGGAAAACTATTTCAACCATTCTCAGATTTCCTTAGTCACCTGTAGTTCTTTGTCTAGAGTTGAGGCCTTGTGAGTGTGTGAGCTGCTCCCCGCCCCCCCCCCCGCCCATATTAGCAGGCCTTTGGTTTCATCCTTGCTGAGATCATGTTTAAGCAGCCATATTGGTCAGACCTTGTGGCTGTGACTTCTGACATTTCCAGGACATGTAACCTCACAGCAAACTCTGTGCCCTTTCACAATGATCCCTGAGCTTTGGGTAAAGTTATGCTGAAGAGTCACCACTTGGGACTTTGGGTCATGGCACTGGAAAGTAAACTCTGCTGGGCATATGCAGAGCAGGAAAGTATCTCTGCAATAAGTTGAATCCATATGGACTTGTATAAACTCTGCAGAGCAAATGCTCCAAACAGCGGCCCTGTGGCCATAACGGACTCTGTCTTGAAAGTTTCTGGCTAGCAGGAGACCCTGCCTCAAGAATAAAAGGTTGATGGTATCCAAGGAAAGGGACACACACACACACACACACACACACACACACACACACACACACACACACACACACATGCGCACACCACTCCTTGACACCAGAATTTAAACTGTTACATGACTACTCACTAATATCTGCCAATGAAGTGTTTCAATCTGGCCATCCTGGGGGACAGAAAAAAAACTGGAACCCAAAGTGGGTTTTCCCATCTCTGTTTTATGTGAGGACACAGTGAGGCCATAGCCGACGGAACACAATTTAACCCAGAAAGGTTACCTGGGGCTCAACTTCTGGTGACACTCTCTAAATTTTCAATTCAATTAATCTCTGGCAATTTGGTGTCTGAGCCCCATGACAGTCGCCTCTGGCTTCTTCAGAGTGACTGCCGAGGAAAAATTATCTGACACATATCAAACAAGCAAAGAACGACGCTGGACAGCATTAATCAAAACTTTCTCATTTCCCAAAGAATTAAGCATTAAATAATTAATCCCAACACCACAGGCGGCTGCAAAGGAGGCCTGATGCCTTCCTGCTGCTAAGAATTTGTCCTTGTCTAAAGGACTAGATTGATATATTTATTATTTATCAGATTAATCATGGCTGGGAACATTATAGATTGGCAGCCGGACCCAGCCCATGACGGTGTCTGGTGTTATCTGAAAGGGAGGGTTATCCTGTGGTGGTGGCACAAGCGTGGTGAGGTCACTACCCCCAGCTCCCCTGTCAAAAGGCAAACATCTCCAAAGCATAATCTGTTAAAAGGAGGGAAAAGGAAAGAGGAGAGCAGTGACATGAAGGGTGCCGCCCCCTGACATGATTCAGACTCTGGCTCCGGCTTGTTCCCGACTCCCTGTGGCAGTGGAAGGGACAGTGCAGAGGTCCCAGGCATCCTCAGCTCTTCAGCCCTGCATCTGCTTCCACGGGCTCAGAGCACATCGCCTCTTCAGTCCTGGAGGCAGCTTCTTTCCGCCCATAGGGAGTTGAGCGGGTTTGACTGAGGGCAGGAGCAAGCAGGTCTGGGGGAAGTTAATTTCCAGCTGATGATGGCCATAAAGCCTGTACAGTCCTGATCATCTCACAGAGACGACATGAGCTCCCTCATCCACTCCAGCAGAGCCCTCTGCACTGGGCTCCCAGCAACCTCTCCTTGACTATGAGATGAGAATTGTTCTCACTGGTAGGAATGGAGGGAACGGGGTGCCTGTGTGGAGAGGTATTTGAAGCCGTAAGGCCTCTGGGCTTATCCACAGGGATTTTTAAGGCAATTAAGGGACTCTTGGACAAACAGATTCAGGGAAAGCAGGAAAACAGGCTTACATGGGTGTCTAAGGCATTTGACAGCTGACAGGCTCTGGGGGGTGTGCTGGGATTGACACACAGCAGTTGCCCTGTGGGGCCAACAACACAGTTTGGCCATTGGAATGGAGTGGTTAATCTCTGGAAAAATTTCAGGCTCAGGGCCTCAGTTACCTTCCCCTGGGCAGGAGGGTCAGACCACACCCTCTACCCATCCGAGATGATACTGTTGATAAGAGGTAAGTTAATAAACTTTGAAATGAGGAAGTCATGTCTAAAGGGACCAAATGACCACCTTGCCTAACTGCAGGCAGTTCTGCTGGGGTAACCCACAATGCCTCTGGAGAGACTTCAGAGAGCCCAAGCATGCTTCAGCCAAGTGAGAAACTGCCCCACGAGGAGTCTGGTCAGCACCCTAATTCCAAAAGTAAGGAATAAAAATACAGCCACAGCTATAGAATAATCATATTGTGTAACATTGACACAGTCATATGATAGAAAATACTGGGATACTTATTTCATGTTTCTACAATCACCACTGGGGGCAGTGAATGAGATTCAACTGCAGGATGCTCTCTTAGATGAGACCCTATAGCGGCTGAAGGCTGCAAAGCCTTCTTCAGAAAATGAGCCCTGGCCCAGCTGTGCAGGGGTCCCTAGAGCCACACCCCTCTGTACACACGGCACTTTCCGTGTCTACTGACAAGGGCTACAGTCACCTCACTGGCCTTCACCCACTTTCTGTCCCCTGCTCAACACAGGACCAGCCTCTGAACACCTGGTCTCTCATTCTTGGGTCAGCAGAAGGCGTGTACTCCTTGGGCATGGTCTTGACGAATCCTGAGAGAAGCTGTGCACTTTGAGTGGGGCTTCACTCTTTCCCTGCTGCCCTGATGTGGGCTCTCCAAGGTCCTCAAGTGCTCTTTCTCAAAGGTGAAGGTGAAAATAAGTGGGGTTTTTTATATTTTAAAAGATTTATTTTATTTTTAATTATGTATGTGTGGAAGGTGAATGGAAAGGCCAGAGGCATGGGTTCCCCTGAAGTTGGAGCTACATATGGTTGTGAGCCAATATTGTGGGTGATTCAGGTCCTCCTCAAGAGCAGCATGTGTTCATAACCATGGTACCATGTCTCCAGCCCCTATTTTTAGTATTCTATTTATTATTTGTCTATCTATTTAATGTACCATTTATGTGTACTTCTGCAGTCACACGTGGTTGTTGCCTGCCACAACACACATGTGGTGGTCAGAGGAAAACTTTCAAGAACTGGTCCATTCCCTCCACCATGTGGGTCTCAGAGGTCGAACTCAAGGCCATGAGACCTGGCAGCAAGGGCTTGGGGCCATGCACATCTTTGTCTTACAGATGGAAAAATCGAGGCACCAACAGCTGAATGCGAGTCTCTTCCAGATTTAATTCAACTACAGGCTCACCCTTGACTGAGTAATAGTGGAACTGATGAGACACAATTGCCCCTGTGTCGGAGCAAGATGGAGAGTCTGTGTGTGCCTCTGTGATAGAAACCCCATAGGTGAATTTAGAAAGGAGGTATGGAGTTGGCCATATAATCTCCATTGCCCAGAGGATTTGAAAATCTTTTTCAGTCACCTGTTTTTCCTCCCCTTTTCTGAGTACCAGGGTGTGCTGACCTCTGTGGATAAGCAAGAGCTGACCAGCGACCTGGGAACTTGTGTGCAGGTAAATGGACAGTGTGGAATGTGACACAAATTTCTGTTGCTACCTGCCATTGAACCTGCCAGGTGACAAAGGATGCTGCTACCGATGGGAGGGCCAGAGGGCCAGGCACAGGCCAGAGTGGAGGACGTAGTGAGTGGAAAGACATTCAGGCAGAGTACGAAGTACAGAGTCCAGAGTGCTTGGGGAAACCCTGGCACTCAGAACATTAAACGTGACCACAGTAAGGGGCAGTGTCACAAATCCCTGTGCATCCTAGACCTCATAGAATGAGCTGCTCGACTCATGAAATAGGTAACAGCCTTGCGGCTTATTGTTACAGCCAGTAAACTTCTACGGAGCTCAGCTCCTTGATTCCTTGTGTGTAGAATCAGAAACCCACTGAGGACAGTCAGCAAACCATCAGGGAGGCCAGCTGGGTCAGATCTGAGAAGTTAGAGACAGTTAAAAGGTTAATTGTTAGAGGTGAAACGAACAAAAAAAAAAAAAAACCCAAAAAACAAAAAAACAAACAAACAAACAAACAAACAAACAAAAACAAGAAAAAGAACACATGGTCTCCACCTCTGGGGTCCAGAGGCATTTCTAAGTGTTTGCATCTTCAAGAAATGTGAGAATGTGCGTGTCACACATGTAGCTGTGAACAAGAAGCACACCCTTAAGAAAGCAAGCCATGTAGAAGGCACACTGAGGAAAACATTGCATCTGACATGATTAAAAGAATCTTTAGAACACAGAATAAGAAAAAAGAATGCTAAAGCTTCAGTTGAAGCGAGAATAAACACCAAGAACTTGTAGATCTAAGAGGTCTTCCCAAGAAGTCAGCCCCACAGACTCACAGGCAATGACGTGGGTAATTTGACAGTCAAGAAAAAAAAATCATTCTTAATTACTAGCTGGCTCTCAGCTTCCCTAGGTGGAGATTGGAAAGATTTCTCAGTTGATAAGGCAGTTGCCTCGCCAGCAGAAGGACCTGAGTTTGAATTCAGAGCTCAGGTAATTGAAAGCTATGCTAGTGACACATTCTTATAATTCCAGCTCTGGGGAATTAGACAGGTTTCTCTTGAGAGCCCTCTGGCTAGTCAGCTGAACTTTTTGGCACTTTTTGGGCCAGTGAAGGATCCTATCTCAAAATATAAAGCCAAAGAACACTTGAGGGAATCTACCAGAAGCTGTCATCTGGCCTCCCATTCACACCTATACACACCTGCACATGCACATGTGCATATATGCACGCACACACACACACATGCACATACACGCACATACATTCCCAGATGAGCATTTGCACTATAGATTTCACTTCACCTAAACAAGACTCCAGAGCTTTCTTGTTGCTACTTATTTAGCTTTAAAAAGAACAAAAACATGAGAAATGGGGCTGCACAAATTAAGACGATAAGCCAAGCATTTCCATCCGCATGAAGGGATCTGGGCAGCTGGCGCCCTGCTTTGATAATAGGACTCTGATCTTATTTTAGTTTTAAGAAATAGGACATTCATCTTATTAAAAATAAATATTTTATACATGTTTTCATAATTTCCTTCATAACAGATTGCTGTTGGAATTGTTCCTCACTTCTATCTTTTTCCATTTGCTCTGGTTACGGAGTTTGATTATTTCTTCATTGAAGTTGCTTCATCCCACTGAGCATTAATACTTTGAATTCGTGTCATTAATTTCGTACCTGACCCTGAGCTATATTTTTATTACATTAAAGACTTCTGGAGTAGATTGTATTCATTTAGAAACCAGGATTAGGGGGCAAATCCAGCCAAGAAAAGAGTGAAGCTTCTCTGTGCTGTGTGCATTGTTTCTCTCAGGGTGGCTGACAAAGGTCTGAGCAAACGTCCCACACAGGGAAGCTGGACAGGATTCTTGTCTCTTTGGGTTGACAGGTACTTGACACCACAAGCAGCCTAGGCTTTCCTCCATGCCCACATCATTTTATTCAACCACCATTGGGCTTGGGCTATAATGTATTTCAGAGCAGAGGCCCCTGGGACATCACAGACAACAGTGTCTCCCTGGCTGCAGAGCTTCTCCTTGCATGGCAAAGACCCAAGGAATACAATGTAGCCAGACATTGAGGCTGAAGTCCAGCCATGAAAAAGCTCTGCCACCACTTCCCCGGAGTCACCCTCACCGTGAGCATCAGCCACTGAGCTGTGTCCTCCACCAGGAAAGTTAACTTGTAATTAATCAGCACATCAAACAAGCCGCGTTTGTGTCCAGCACACGTCGCAGAATCATCTTTCTTTGCCCCACTGTCCCTTGAAGTCAGACTACCTTGTGATCTTATATTTGGCCCTTCAGGACAATCCAGGAGTTTCTAGGTCCTTGGGGGCAGGTGGCACATTTGAATCCGAAGTGCCTTAAGTCATTGCCTCAGTGTGGGTTCCAAATTCAGAAGTATTCATGCCTCCACCACTGTGTAGGACCTCCTTCCTCTTCCTAAAGGTCAACACAGTAGGTCTGGCTCTTTTTTACTCCCCTGGACTCTCAACATGGGGTGGAGAGTGGTGTGCAGGACCAAGCAGAGTGAGGTCCTGGAGGAGCAAAAAGAAGATGCTAGGTACTATCACCGCATTGCATACAGTTTGCCCAGGACACAGGTAGAAATTGCAAGCCCCCAGGAGCCCTCACTGCAGGGACCTCATCTTCTAAGGTCGACAATGCCTGAAGCCCCCAGACCAGGCCACGATTACCACCACTATTTCCTAGCATGGGTTCAGATTCAGTCCACTGCCTGGCCCCCAAAATTTCCTAATACAGTTAGACACAGATCTCCTAAAATGGCCTGTCTGTGGCAGCTCTCCAATTCTAGGTGGGACCTGATTCAATTGGGATGTATCTCTCTATCTTGATCTGGGTTTCCTGGCCCAAGGCACCAGGAGAAGTGGCTGTGATAGCTGGGATCCCATCGTGACCCCAAAGGTCCCTTCAGCTCCAGAAAAGCAGCCAGAGTCAAGACTGTACTGTTGCAACTCAGTTGTCACCAGCATATGTCACCCCAGTGTGCAGCCTCACACCCATGCATGCACGTCATGCACATATATATAACACAGGCACACACATACACACACACACACACACACTAACAAATTTCTCGCCTTCTCTTTCTGACCCAGTTCATTAGAAACCATGTGAGAAACTTCCTGCTGACATTCTATTTGCAAGAAGGATGAGCCACAAATGGCCCCTGGTTGACCCAGTTCTTCTCCCAACTTCTATACAAAAATGCCAAATGAAATAGGAGTTTGCATAAAATCCAAGAACCAGTCCACCATGTGGCCTGGAGGTCCTTCCATCCTTGACCTTGAAGTTCAGGATGTAATCTGAAAACCTCACACCCACCTCCCAGGGAACTCTTTCCCCCTGCAAAGATAAGCCTACTTATCAGGCGCTGAGGATGACACCTTGTGGGAGACCCAGCCTGCCCCACTACCCAGGCCTTTTCAAGAAAACTCTGACCCTTCTCCAGTTATTGACATAAAGACCTGGGTGAGATGATAGCAAGACTGAGACTCATACAGAGGTTAGCCATTAGCACAGGCCGAAACTCATTCGGAGGTTAGCCATTGGCATAGCCTGAGACTTATATGGAGGTTAGCCATTGGCACAGCCTGAGACTCATACGGAGGTTAGCCATTGGCACAGCCCAAGACTCATACAGAGGTTAGCCATTGGCACAGCCCGATTGTTGCAGCACTGACCATCTCCCCAGCGTGCCTTAGAAATGGCACTGCCAGTCACAGGACAGAGGCCATTTAATGGAGGTGGGAGGCCCTGCATGTCTGAGAACCTGCTGCTGGTAATTCCTTAGGCAAACAGCAGAGCTCTGCGTGCAGGCACCAGAGGGAGTGCCATCAGGTGTTCTATTTACAGACATTTAATTATATTTTCCATTAGAATTTGCTCTCTGAAGAATTCAAGCCAGCCGCATGGCACTGCTGTGCCTCTCCATGTCCCGGGTGGCCTCACTCTGAGCACCAGGCTCCCCCCGGGATTCTGTGCGTCCTTTGTGAATGGAGCTGAGAGGAAGACCAGAGGGCACCATGGTATTGTCACAGCCCCACCTTCCCGAGCCACTTCCAAGCCACCAGCTGACTTCCAACTTCCTTTTATCAATGTGTTAGTTTATAGAGGCAAGAGGATGTGGGGACAAACACTGCTGTTTCCCCATGGGTTAAGTACTTGAAGGCTACTTAGAAGTCCTCTGTCTAAACAGCAGGGAGATTTTGGCCATAAGATGCCTGATTTTTCACCTGCAGTGACCCTGGATCCTTCCACCAAAAAGGCTACATCAGGCAGGATACAGTCCTTTCAGGAGGATCAGTACCCACCTCAGAGGATTGTGCAGTATGTGTGCAGCAGCATGTAGGAGGGAAGAGAGCCAGCACATGGATGTTGCCCAAGGCCCAGGTCCCACACTTGGTACCACTTTGTGGTTCATGTCCTCAATACCTGGCCTGGAATCACGTAACACAAGGGAGAATGCTCAAAGTTAGAGAGGAGTGAAACACAGCCCATATCTTCTGTTCTCTAAGCAGCCTGGGATCAAGAGGACTGACCCAGGAAGCCAAGTGGTGCCAAGAGGGACGTGGCGAGTGTGGTGTCTCCAGGTACCCAACAGAAACAGGGGGACTATGTGCATGTGGACCTGGCCCATCTGAGAGCACTGGAGCTGCTGGGCACCATTCTCATTTCTTCTTGGAGTGTGTTGGGAAGAAGCAAACTCCTTCTCTAACCTCCAAGTGGAGATCCTGGTGGCTGGCTAATGTAGCAGAGAATTCCTTACAAACAAACATGCACACATGTGCACATATATAACTATTTCACCCATTGCCTGACAGGTAAAGCCACTGGAGTCCTGAGCTCTGCACATCATCTTGTGTCTGCGAATAGAGCAAACTGGGTAAGAGGATGCATTGAAGAGGCATTCTGTAATAAAACAGGCATGATGCTTCTGGAAATCAGATGCTTCTCTGAGAACAAGAACTTATCTGACCACATCCCCTGAATGGGGAGGCCTGGTGGCACTCAGAGGAAGGATAGCAGGCTACCAAGAAGAGACTTAATACCCTATGAGCATATACAGGGGGAAGAGGTCCCCCTCAGTCACAGTCATAGGGGAGGGGAGTAAGGGGAAATGGGAGGTAGGGAGGAACGGGAGGATACAAGGGAGGGGATAACCATTGAGATGTAATATGAATAAATTAATAAAATAAAATTTTAAAAAAAGAACTTTACAGACAAGTGTTTGCCTTAAGTCTTCTGACCTCCATGCACCAAGACATGACTGCCTCCTATGGAATGAAGGCAGAGCCTTGCTCTGACTCCAAGAGTCACATGATAGGGGGAGGGAGTGGAACTCAATAAAGTCATTTTGTTTCTGCCTCTTAAGTCAATTGTTTTTTGCCTGTATCATAAGGACTGCTGTGACAGTTTTAAATTATATATATATGTGTGTATATGTATATATATATATTTTTTTTTAACTTACATCTTAAATTTGGCACAGAAAGGTGTTAATATTTCTTAAAGGAGATGACTAGGAAACAACTAGCAAGGTTGGCAATTGTGTAAATTACAGTTACACAAATGAAAAGACTAGAGAACGTAATTATAAAGATGTAGTCAAAGATGTTTTTTTAAAGCCTTTAAATCTTATTTTCAGCCAAAAAGTAATTACATAAAGGGAGTTGTTTTTATGACTCTGTCCAACCCGCAAATGCACAGTGACAGAGAGTTCTCATGGTTTTGTTTTGGTTTAGTTTGTTTGCCTCGTCCACAGTCTGATCCTCCCAGCAACCTCCAGTAGAAGCCGAGAAGACACGATGATTCTTGATTGCTCTCTCACCTCACTCCTCCCTGACTGGACTTTCCGCAATTAATTTCTACTCCTTGATAAAAAGGATTCTGGGGAAAGGACATTGACGCCCTCGCTGAATTCTCTCTGCTGGTGCAAGGCCCTTAGCTTTCCAACCTGTGATTTTAATAACTGAATTGTTTTACGAGAGAAGCCAGCATAAAAAGCAGAGGGCAGCTTACCACATGCAAACACAGACACACAGCTGCATACACACAGACATGTACACGTGCTTACATGTGCACAAAAGGAGAAGGAGAGGGAAAAAAAGAGGGACCATCAAAAGAGTTTGTGTCAGTCTTTTAAAAAAACCCATTTGTGATCACAAATGAAACACTTCCCTTCTCTTAACGCGTAGCTTGCTTGGTTTTATTACCAACCACGCAAAGCTAGACCCTGTCAAAAGAAGCGCTGTGTGGAGGTCCCCGCTTTCCATTAAAATAATTTCAAAAAGCTTTTTTCCCCTCCCCTGAAAGAACCCATTTTGCAAGATGATTTAGCTCAAAATCTGCTGGGAGTAACCCTTGGCATAAAGTCAGATTGTGTTGGAGTTAGGCCTAAATTCATACATCAATTATTTACTGTCGACGCCGATTGTATAAGTGTAGAAAATTACTAGGAATGATATTTTCTCTCAGGCAGAAAAAATGTGATACAGCGGACCCACCCCTCCTAATGTGCCGCCCACTGTCCGGGCCCAGAATTATTTATGCATTAGAAAACAGTGCGCCAGGGCAAAGGGGAAAAGACAGGGAGAGACAGACACATTATTTTAAACCTTTCATAACACCCATAAATATTTCATAACAAATAAATAAAGAATGTCGGGCCGTGTGGAGACAGCTGTAGAGGCACGGTTCAGTGCTCCGCCAGGCTCCGGGGACCCCGCGCTTAGCCTCGGTTAAGCCCCCATTTCTTTTTAATCATCCACTTAGTGCATTATGGGTAAGGGCTCTGCAGGTGAGCGGGAATGCTGAAGGTTACAGAGAGAGAATGCCACTTTCCATGGGAACCAGTGTTTTCCTTTCCCGTTTAATCTTTCAGACAGACACACAGGAAGGGAGCCTTTTACGGTCTATAGCTCTATCAGGGGATCTTGCTTTGGGTTTTCACGCTGCCCCCTGTGGCACTGCGGGTTTCCTTAATAAGAAGTACTGACTTGGCAGCACATACTGTCCACTTCAGGGAGCAACAGCAAGTGAAGGTTGAGGCTCTGTGCAAGGATGACTGTGCTGAAGGTGCCCCTCCTGCCTTACAGAGGTTTGAACCTATGGTGACACATGGTGGCCAAAAAGTAAAAATAAAAACTAAAGAGAAATGAAGAAAGGAGAAAAAAAGGACAGTACACGGACCTCAAGAGCAGCACAGTCTCTTGTAATGGGTGTGTGGCTGGCCGATGCGCTCTGGCCGCATCACCCCACACCTGTAGCATGCGCATTGTTCACCAGGGAACAGAGGCCTGGAAGGTTGGCCACACTGCTCACACATGCACGTGCTGTGCACTCTGTTCACCACAGAGCAGAAGTGTGGTGTTCAAATATACAGAGAGGAAGTGTCCTGTGAGTCTGGCATCAAAGGTCTTGAAAGGGCCTTCGGTCGTAGGCAACTTGCATGGCCACCCTTAGGAGAAAAGCCTGTGGGTTGTGGCCTCCCTCTTTCTATCCTCAGTGCAGGTAATGGTTAGGCAGGTGTTTACACAGTTCATCTCAGGTACAGTGGCTGGTCAGGTGGCTCTACTTTGACCACTCAGCATCTGACTGACCAGGGCAGAGCTCCAGGATGATTTCTCAGGTTTCTGTCCTAGAATGAATCTTACTCAGTGGCCTCTTGATCACAGGCATGAACGAATTTCAGTGACATGTACCAGAGCCCCTTTCTGTTGTGACGCAGGCATGCCAGGATGCAGGTGTGCTGGGCCACAGGTGTGCTGGGCTGCAGTTACACTGGGATCTCAAGTACCTCAAGTACAGGTGCTCTGTGCTCCAGGTGTCCTGAGCTGCAGGTGTGCTATGCTTCAGGTGCTCTGAGATATAAATGCACTGGCTCTAAGTGTAGTTGACCCCATGCATTCTCTGTTCCAGGTGTGCTGGGCTGCAGTTACACTGGGATCTCAAGTACCTCAAGTACAGGTGCTCTGTGCTCCAGGTGTCCTGAGCTGCAGGTGTGCTATGCTTCAGGTGCTCTGAGATATAAATGCACTGGCTCTAAGTGTACTTGACCCCATGTATTCTCTGTTCCAGGTGTGCTGGGTTGCAGGTACAGTAGGACCTAAGTATGCTTGAACCTAGGTGCTAAGTGTTCTAGGTGTGCTTTGCTCCAAGTATGCTGGACTGCAGGTGCTCTGTGCTCCAGGTGCTCTGGGCTATGAATGCACTGGCTCTAAGTGTAGTTGACTACATGCACTCTCTGCTCCAGGTGTGCTGGGTTGCAGATACAGTAGGATCTAATTGTGATTGAACCTAGGTGCTAAGTGTTCTAGGTGTGCTTTGCTCCGACTATGCTGTACTGCAGGTGTGCTGGCATCCAGGTGTCTTGGGCTACAGGCACAGTTGGCTCTGAGTGTGCTTGACTACATGTGTTTTGAACTCTAGTTGTTCTGGGCTGCAGGTGCGTTGGGCTGGAACATATATGGCTGGGTCAGTGTCAGCCAGGTGACAGGTTTCAATCAGATGGCCTGCACATTACTAGGCCTTTCCTAGTCCCTTAGGTATTGGTTGGCCTGTGATTTCAGGTCTGTGGAAGCTGTCTCTGCATAGGGTCTAAACCCAGGTTTAGTAAACACAAAGAACAGGGCAGGGTCATTCTGAAGACCAGGTCATGGAGATCTTGCTGCCGGACACTGACATGCGGTTTCCCTTAGCTACAGGGGAAAGACCCTGCTGGACGGTCTTTCCACAAGACTGCTCTCGGGGACCTTTAAACGCCTCTGCATTGAAAACTGAGTGTCTCTGTTCCCAGGGAACGATCAGGCAAAACTTTTTAGAAGTGAGTTAGTCACAAGACTAGGCTTCATTTAGATTTATGGCCTTAAAGAGCTGGCACATGGTTCCCTCCCCTCCCCTACCTCTCTGCTCTTGAGAACACAGAGTAGATGGACACCAGAAGACCTGGAAGCCTATCCAGTTGCCATTGATCTCAGCTCCAGACCCCTGGGAATCCAGCTTGTCGTTTACGAGTGGTCCTACCCTCTGCGGAGTGCTTGTCACAGCAACCCTGGTTACAGAGCAGGCCTGAGAGTGGCTGCTCCCTGGGACATGCTCTGCAGTGGGAAGGTCTGGAGTCCCGGGCCTCAGATAGAGGTCCTCAGCTGGCTTCAGATTTCAGGGCTCTTCCTCTGTCCTGAGTCCTCCTCACTGACCAAAGACCAATGTGCTGTATTCCTAGAACCAAATCCCAGCTTCGGGCAGATTTTTAAAACTGCCAGTATCTCTCCCTTGGTGTACACACAGCATCTCTCCCAGAGATGATTGGCCCACCTCTCAGCAGTATCCAGGCCTCCACTCTGGGACTTCAGGGTAAAGGGTCCTGTGAAAACTCCTGTACTGAGTCATAGCTTGAAGTTTTAATAAACCTCTCATTACTTTTTAAACATCAGAGGATATAATAAAGATCTCAAATAACCTGCTAAATATTTATCTCATTAATACTTAAGTACGCATTTGTTTCTTACTAATTATTGAGTGTGTTGCTGGAGTTTCTTTACTGTCTCTCATCAGCAGTTGACATCAGCATATGAGACACAGGCATCTTGACCTCCTGTCTCCAGCCCTGGAGTAAACACTACATCCCTTCTCTCTTTCACTATCACTGACATTAGAGACTGATGTCCTGCATGCAACATACCTCCCCAAAACACTGAGGTTGGGGAAGTCCCTTGCCAGTTGTCAGGACTCCTGACTATTTTTCACACTCTCACTCCCAAAAAGAGAATTTACTGAGCGCCACCTGAGAGACACAAACACAGGAGGATTTCCGCATGTTGTGAATGTAAGGAAAGGGGAGCATTGGGAGAGAAAAGGCAGTGACAAAAAGGACACTTGACCAGGTTCCCAGCTCACCTGGAAAATGCGAGGTTTGCATGTGAGCCACAGGGTAGACTCCTTGCCAAGCTGTCCACTGGCTGCACTTCCTGCTATAGCCTGATTTCTGTTTTCAGAGCGCCACTGTCTGCTATCATTTCCAGATCACCTTTTCCTGAGCAACCGTTTCAGTCACACAAAGGCGAAGGAAGCTGAGGTTTGCTTTGTTGATATGCGATGCGAACTGTTTCTAATAGGAGACAGTACTTTCAGATGAATGTTCCAGAGAGACTGAAAATTTGGAAGTTTGGTGTGTGAGGACTTAGGGTTTTCCCAGGACCTCTTGTTATATTAGCAGGATTTGGTAATAGTTTTAGAAGGAATCCATCTGTTTTTATTTGCATGTCCATGTGTATGACTATATCTTGTGACTGTCTTGATATTTCTTTTAGAACAAAACAGAGCCCAGAAGTTTCCATATCTAAAGTGTTTGCTTGTGGTTCCTCCTGGAGACCTGTGCAGCTGTCCTGGGCTGGATCCAAGAGCCTCTGGATGAACTTGTCCCATGACAATGACTCTGAGAATCCCAAGGAACAGAGGCTGGGAAATGCTGGTTCCACAGTCACTCACTAGCAATGAATAGTGATTTTTCCATGGCCTTTCCTCCTGGGGCTTGGTAGATTTGTGCCTTGTAGGGGCAAACAGATGCCCATCCAGGTGAGTTGTCCTGGGTACCCCCAGAGAAACCAAACAAGCCAGGGCACACAGAGCATTCTTCGCTGCCATCCACCCACATGTTGCTGGAGGCTAGGCTTCCAAGGACTACAGGGACGTCAGAGTACAGAGACGTTGCTGTCGTTGCAATAACAGAAAACTAGACACAGTGAAATCAGGGAATTACCTTTATCTGTGTGAGAACTGAGGGTTCCAGGCAAACTGCTACTGTGAAGTCTATAAGGAGGGAAACCCAGGAAACCACAGTCAGATCAGCTCACCAGTGGGCAGGCATTGGCCATGCCAACCCCAGCTCCACGAACCTCACTGCCAGAAACTCCACTGAGCTCTCCTGATGAGACTGCAGGAGGACCTTCACAGTATAACTGGGATGGGAAGAAGAGAGGACTTTAAGTACTGTGACGCCAGCCTAGAGGTCATGCCATGACAAAAGTATGTCCTGGCTATTTTAGGACTATGGATAGCTCTCTTCCACAGGCTTCCTGAACCTTTGAAGGACAGAAGAGGAGTAAGAGGGGACTAAATACATGTCATGTGTTGGTACTCTATTAGTCCCCAGCAACCGACATCTGCCTTCTCCATACTCTCCAGTCTTCTACCACCTGAGGGAAGCCTAGTACAGCAAGAGAGGACCACCAGAAGGTGCTGAACACAGGATGTCAGATGAAAAGCTCCTAAGGGAGGCCAATGCCGAGAGGAGAAAGAAGAGCAGACACAAAGAATACAGAGCACCACAGCTAAAGCCACTAGGTTAATTGATTAATTTAAAAAGAAATAAATAAATATGCTATATTTAAAAAAAATAATAAGGCTTCAAACCAAGACCCACATTTCCCTCACCACAGTCCTGCTCACCTCAGATTGAGAACACATAAAGCTGTAAACAGAAACCAGAAGGCGGGCGAAAATGCAGACGAGACAACCTGAAGGACAGAGCTAACCTGGGCAGCAGACTCCGCGATGGCAGCAGCACCAAGGATGGAGAGCAGGTGAGGATGGGTAGCAAGATGGCGGGAGATGCAGGGGGGAGAGGCAGAATCCAGTCACACAGGCATTGTGAGCAAAGGCTAGGGCTCAGACTCAGATGAGGCTGCCGAAAAAGCGCTAAGAAATGAAAGGTGCCCATCATGGCACCAGCACCTCCAGCAGCCGAGAGCAACCATGAGTTGAAGATGAACTGGAAAGAGAAAGCAGAGTAGAATAGATCTCTGAAATAAGCTCAGGGTGAACTTCCTATTTCAGTGACAGCTAACACCAAAAGGCGGCAGTTACAGGAGTAAGGAGACAGAACACAAGACATTTGCATAGTGTTTCCAAGCTGCAGAGAGCCAATGACAACAAAAAAAGATGTGGTTAAAGCCACAGGGAAAACACCTCACCCTCAAAGACCAAGGGGAAGAATCAGAGAAGTGGGAATCTTATCAGACTCCCCACAAGCAAGAAATAAGCAGAATGCAAGATTGTAATTGTTAGCAGAAAAATCTTATACATGTTTAGTTAGTGAGATTAGCCTTTAAATGAGAAAGAATACAAATTTTTTTCTCAAACACACAAAAAATAAAGTCTCCAAAGAAATGTATCACTAGTGGATCTGTCCTCCAAGAAATAGTCATGGAGGGTGAGAGCGCTTCAGGACCCTCTTCCCTCAGGATCTTGTATGTGCATGGAAGGGACCCATATTGTCTGTAACTGGGCTTGGACTAGACCAAAGAGACACTGTGAACTCAGTGGCAAGAATTGATTTTTTTAATGGGGGCT
This sequence comes from Acomys russatus, assembly GCF_903995435.1. Classification (NCBI taxonomy): domain Eukaryota; kingdom Metazoa; phylum Chordata; class Mammalia; order Rodentia; family Muridae; genus Acomys; species Acomys russatus. The sequence continues at coordinate 32,029,619 of NC_067145.1, forward strand.
TTATACATTAAGAGAGGCAATAAACATCATAAAACATTTTATTTAAATCACAGGAGTCAGAAATAAAAGTCTCTAGAAAATGGCCACAAATACAATTCATTTGAACTCAACTAAGCTGTAATCATTTCGAATCTATTGTCCCAAATGTCACAGAGAAAAAAAACCAGAAGAGTTCAGTGAGATCAGAAAACAAGACTTGGCTTCATGCTGTTCTGTAAAATCTGTGTTGACGATGGAGACATGAATGACCTTGTGGAGATGGCTGGAGAAAGACCCTGCGTGCTCATATGGATTCCAAAGAACTGAGAGAGCAGCAGCAAGTTCAGCAGAAAGACAAGGAGTACAGGTGAAGTGAGCTGCATCACACATGGTTGAGGGCTCACTTTACAAGATGGCATGATTCTACAGGACTATGCCCAGATAGCCTGGCAAAGTATGGGAGCTGGAAATCTGAAAAAAAAAATCCCACTTTTAAAGCTAGGACCTCAGCAACCTGGCAGCCATTGGTAGGGCAAGAACACAGGCAAGCTATAAAAATGTTGTCAAACTGGATAACACTATCAATGAGCCTTATTGAATGAATGTCTCAGAACATTCCATCTACCAGCAGCAAGACTCTCTCTTCTTAAGCTCGGATGGAACATTCTCCAAGAATGGCAGCATTCTGGCCAACATGGCAACTAACCCATCCCAAATAGTGGAAGTCACAGGGGATGTGTTCGCAGATGACAGTACAATTGAAAGGGGGAAAAGTTCCAAATACTTAGAAATTATGTCCTATGAATTGTTTTAGCTAACATACAAAATAATGTTTCCCTATGACAATTTCAGACACATGTCATTGTACCTTGCTCTGATTTGCTCAACACTCTCCCGAGTCCATCTCCTTGAGGGTTTGAATAATACATGGGCAACAGACCCTCATGATAAATGTGCAGCTATAATGAAGTGAAAATGAAAACACAACAGCCATCGTTAAGAGCTGTAGAGAAGCAGGGCTTAGAGAAACATTTGCAGGAATAGAGCCGTGTGGTAGAAGAAATTAAAATCAGTGTTCTTAGCTTCCACCTCAGCAAAGTCAAAGAAGAGCCACAGGAGCTTAAAAGAAGCTGAATCAAGGGGGCAACTGAATGAGGGCAGAAAGTTAGAAGAACAGGAAACTCCAAGACACAAACTGAATGATTTATAAACCACCTCACAAATCTCATCTAGGAAGCAATACAAAAAGAAATTTGTAAGATCATTCGTGTCTCTGCATCTATCTAGTGAATGGCTTGTGACTCAGTAAGTGTCCTAGCAGAAAACCACAAGGTCCATTGATGTCAACAATGGATCTTTCCAAACATTTGAGGAAAGGTAATGTTCGCGCTTCACAGCTTTCAGGAGCTTTGAACAGAAGATAGTATTTTCTAGCTCATTCTGCAGCACCAATCCTCTTCACAAATGCGGGCAGAACTTCAGGAAGGAGAACTACAAAACACTGCTTACCATGAAACAGATGAAAAGTCCTAAATTGTTGAAATATCAGCCAGTGAAAACCAATAATGTGTAAAGATAGTTAGATACCAAAACCATGAAGATTCGTTCCCAGTATGCAAATTTGTCTCAACATTTTAAAATGTGAACTTAGGTATAAGTAGGCTAAAAAGATAACTATATTATTCACCAAAAGGAATCATATAAATTTGGACATAAAACCATTTGACAAATTCCAGTGCTAATGCAAAGAAGAAAAAAAAGAAAACAAACCTCATTGCAGCAAAAGATTAAGATAATTTTCCACAGTTTGATTTTTTTTATTCATAAAAGGCACACAGTTAAAATTATCCTAAAAAGAATAAAAACTTGACACTTTCCTTCTAAGACCAAGGTAAGCATTGTATTATATGTTATTTTATCATGCAAATAAATGAATAGAAAGAAAGATCTAGCTTTTCTTCACCCCTCCCTAAAGAAAAACTAACCTAAGTAAAGACAAACCATGGAGACTGAGGGAAAAGGAATGTTTCTGATCATTGGCCATGATGTGATAACTCATTTAGAAAATCTACAATAAAATCTACAATAAAAAACTAGAAACAGCCTAGATGACCCTCAACTGAGGAATGGATAAAGAAACTGTGCTACATTTACACAATGGAATACTACTCAGCTATTAAAAACAAAGAATCATAAAAAATTTCAAGCAAATGGATACAACTAGAAAAGATAATCCAGTGTGAGGTAACCCAGACTGATCCAGAAGACACGCATGGTATGCATCACTTATAGTGGATTTTACCCATATAGTACAGGAATAAAACATACTACTATGCTCAGACCCAAAGAAGATAAGCAACAAGGAGGATCCAAAAGAAGATGCTTAAATCTCACTCAGAAGAAAGAAATAGAATATATACAGGTATGTTGAAGAGAGGGAACAAAGAAGGAGAGGAGTACAGAGAGATATGAGGGTGGAGATCAGACCAGAAGACAGCTGAGTGGGAGGACAGAAGGCCTATAGAGAAAAGAGAAACTGCAGTCAGGGTCATCTCTGTACCAAGCTGGAGACCTAAGTCAGGGTAGGCTCTTGAGAGGATAGTGGAGAGACTCTAGTGAGGACTTCTGGTAGCAGGGGGCATGGAGACTCTAACAAGACAACTCTCCTAATAGAGGGAAGGGAATGCCAACCCACCCACAAAAAATGTAACCCAAAATTTACCTGCCTACAGGATGTGTAGGGAGAAGATAGAGCAGAGATTGAGGGAATGTCCTACCAATGCCTGGGCCAACCCAAGACCCAACCCAAGGAAGAAATCTAACCCCTGACACTAGTATCGATACTTGCTATTTTTGCAGACAGGAGCCTAGCAGAGTGGGTCTTCTGAGAGGTTCACCTAGCAGCACCTTGAAACAGATGCTGAGACTCACAGGCAAATGTTTGAGGCAATACATAGGGAGTTTGTGTGAAAAGTTGGGGGAGGCAGGAGAGAAAAAGACCTGGAGGGGACAGGAGCGTAACAAGAAGATCACAGAGCTAACTAACCCGGGCCCAGATGGGCATGCTGAGACTAAGAACAACCAAGGACCTTGCATGGAGTGGACCTAGGCCTCCTACACAGATGTAGCCGATGGGCAGCTCAGGCTTTATGTGGGTCCCTAGTAAGGGGAGTGGAGCTATCCTTTGACATGGACTCTCTTGCTAGCTTTTTGATCACTTTTCCCTGGAGGCAGAGACCTCAGCCAGGGCCACAGGGGAAGAGGACATATCAGTCCGATACAACTCAATGATCTGGGGTGGATGGGAAAGGGGGACTCCCCTTTTCCTGAGTAATAGGTGATCAGGAAGGAGGAGAGGGGAGATGGAGGGAGGGTGGGACTGGGAGGTGAGGAGGAATGGGGGGCTATGGCCAGGATGTAAAGTGAATAAAGGTTTTTTTTAAGTTAGAAGCATGAAAACATAAGTAATATATAAGACTATGATAAGAGAACTAATAAAATATACCTTTGAAATGTGAAAAAACATCTGAAGTTAACCAGGTGCAGTGGCATACTCCTGTAATTCCAGCACTCAGGGAGGCAGTGTTCAAGGTCTAGAAGGTGAGTCCAGGATAGCCAAAGCTACACAGAGAACCCTGTCTTGAAAAACAAAACAAAACAACAACAGCAACAAAAATCTGAAGTTAACAAATGAATTTTACAAAGTTGTAAGATAGATAGTTAACAGACAGAATCTAATCACTATCTCCTATTACAGAAAACACACTGAAATTTAAGGCATAAGTATGTCTGCGCTTGTCATGGCACTGAACAAGGGGACATAACTAGTTACAAAACCAAGCCAAGTACACAGAGGCCCTGAAAGCTACATCAGAAAGAATAGAGGCCCAAGCAAGAGCAAACAAATGGAGAGCTACTCCATGTTTCTGGCTAAGAACATTCAATAATGTTTAACACCACTTTCTTGCCTGGATGGAGGGTCTCTACAGCATCCCAGCAAGGGATGTCAGAGAACAACGCTGATTCTAATGTATATATAAGACAGACATTCTAAAACAGACAAATTGCATTGAAGAAGAGTAGAGGTCGGCCACAATTGCAGGGTGTTAAATAGTAGGAGAGAGCGGCGTCAAACGCACACATCCAAAAGGATTACCTCATCTTCAAGCCAACCAGCAATGTGGAGAACCAAGAGGCCTTTTCTACCAACGGGACTAGAAAAATAGTTTCTGTGTGCACAAAGCACACCGTGGTGGAGACTGTGACCCTTCCAGACTTACCAACTCAAGCTGGGACACATTTCTGGATATAAAATGTGAAACAATACAACTTCCTGACAAAAAAAATGTAGAAATCCTGGGTCTGGTGGTAATTTGTTAAACACAACACTGATAACCAATCCACCAAAGAAAAGAAGCGTATATTTTCTGCTTTGTTGTATCTTGCTTTTCCTGTCTCTATGCAGACGTCTCTGATAAAAGCAACTCAGGAGGAGATGGTTAATTTGCCTGACACTTCCAGGTCACACTCTTATCATTGAGGTAACTCAAGGCAAGAACCTTCTGGCCCATGCTCAGTTAGTTTCCCATGCAGCTCAGCCCCCCCCCCCTTCCTAGGGATGCTATTACAAAGACTGTGAGAAGAAACACGTCCTCTTTTGTCACTGCAAAACTGCAGATCTGAACAAGACAGATTGTGCATGCAGTGTGCACTCATTAAAGTGGCTGAGTGAGAATGTACTACTTGTAGAATTAGCACGGGCAGGGGAGGAGGAGCTGAACAGATGAAACCCGCAGGAAGGCTATGGTTTAAACTTATCATAGCAGAAACACATTGCTTGTGGTTCTAGTGTTTGGTAGGTCCAGGATCAGGACACCTGCAGTGTTCCCAGGAAGGTTTTCAGGACATGAGACTGTTTCTTCTGATACCATCATGGTGAATGAAAGTCATTATGTACTGGTGAAAACCCACAGAACTTCACAAAGCTCAGTAAATACCAATTGATTCAAACTTTTTAAAACATCTATTTAAATTGTGATTGGAACAGAATTTTTATCTCTAGTAATTCCCCCAAAAAAGATTACATAGTTCCATAGGAGAAAGACGTTACAGAGCTCTCCACTGAGGCACTAGCCTTCATTAGAGTTAAGGTGATGAGACACCGTGACCAAAAGTAAGTTGGGAAGGAAAGGGTTTGTTCAGATTACACTTCCACCTTGCTGTTCATCAATCATCAAAGGAAGTCAGGACAGGAACTCAAGCATGGCAGGAACCTGGAGCCAGGAGCTGAGACCATGGAGGGGTGCTGCTTACTGCCTTGCTCATTGTGGTTTGCTTAGCCTGTTTTCTTATACAACCACCAGCCCAGGTATGGCACTAGCCACAATGGGCTGAGCCCTCCCACACCAATCACTAACTGAGACAATGCCCTAGAAGCTTATATGTAGCCCAGTTTTTATGGAAGCATTTTCTCAACTGAGGCTCCTTCCTTTCTGATGAATATAGTTTGTCAAGTTGACATAGTAACAGCCATCATAAGCACATTTTATAAACACCCGAAGAGTGGTTCTCAAAATTCTGCACAGGGGCATTAGTTCAGTTCCTATGACTATTTTAAAAATACCTGAGATAATCAATTTTAAAAGGTTAAAGGTTCATCCTGTCCCATAGATTTGGGGTCTTGTGATCAGGTGGCTGCTACATCGTAGTGTGGTTAAAGAGGGCATGGCAGGGGAGACCCATTTACCTGCTGACTGGGAGTGAGGGAGCAAGTGGGATTGGAGTTCTACATTGCACCTCAAAAGCATGCATCCAATGACCTAAGATTCCCCCAAACCCCCACCTGTTACATTTTCTACTAGCACTGCATGTGAGTACCAATTCTTTGAATGGTTTGGGCTATGAGGGCTACCTGATACCTAAAATATAGCAGGAAAAGTATGTGGAAGAAAGGGAACATTGGGGAGAGAAAAGAAGGGAGAGATGAAAGAAGCAGAAGGAGGGAGGGCAAAAAGGAGGAAGGGAGGGAGAAAGGAAGAGTGTGGATTGTCAGGAACAAGTGGAGCTAAGCTGAACTCAGCCAAACTGAATCCCTGCTAGGTAAAACATAGGTAATTGGCACTCACTGGGACAGTTCAAGAATCCGTTCTCTATAATGCATAATCGTTGGTGTCATATAACACAAAACGGGTAAATGGGGAGAAAATACAAACTGACACTAAATGTGGCAGACATTGGAACAACAAATGTGCAACTACAAGCTGTCACCATGCTCTTTCTTATTCTCAGCTGGCCCCAGGACCAGAGGGTAATATACAGCACCACTGTGTGCCATACTGCTGAGCCAGGAGCATTATAGCTGCAATTCCAGAGGCTTTGCTCAGGCACAGCTCCTCCATGATAAGGTATAACGCCTGCTCAGTCCAGAAGAATAGTAAGAAGAAAAGCTGAAAAGCAAACAGTAGGAAGACGAAGGGGAGTCCAGTGTTCTATGTGTCAAAGACAGGGCAATGGTGGGAAGCTCGTCAGGACACTCCACTCATGCCTTTGACACAAAGTCACAAGTGCCCCTAACAGGACCTGTCCTGAGACTCAGAGGCTACCACAGAGCAGGGCTCCACCTGAGAGCAGACTGACCAGTCTGCTTTCATGGGCACCCTTGCTAGAAGCCTCCCTTGCTGGAGCTTGGAGCAGCCTCACATCCAGGCACATGAGTTAATAGCTGCATGGGATACATCCAGGGTAGCAGAGAAGAAAAAGACAAAGGGATCCAATGACTGGTCATCTTCAAACTCAACTGGCATCTAACGCGATGGGGATCGACCAGCCATCATCCACTATAGTTCACTTTGCATAGAAGGAGGCTTATGAGGTCCTGAGGCAGAGACTAAGAGAGAAATTAAAGTGTATGTATCCCTTGGGCAAACCCTACAGTGGGAACATGTGGGCAGTGGT